>NC_056727.1:826196087-826238587 GCF_019279795.1 Protopterus annectens | reverse complement strand
AAGGTCCGTGACTATCACACCACAGTGGAAGACATTCCAAATCGGGCTATGTCCTCCACTGTGGTGCGATAGTCACGTTCCTTAGGGTTAGGGCACGGGTTAGGGTAAGGGGATAGTTAGTAGGGCTATCCCCTTACCTTGACCCATACCCTAACCCTAAGGTCTGTGACTATCACACCACAGTGGAGGACATAGCCCGTTTTTCAATGTCCTCAATTGTGGTGCGGTAGGTTCGGTCTAGTGAGCTTAAGCGAAACTGTACTTTCATTAAAGTGCACTTTCGCTTAATTGGGGATGTACTTTCCCATTTCGAATAAGTGAAGTTTCATTGTAGGAAAGTACACCCATATATATATATATATATATATATATATATATATATATATATATATGGGTTCCCTTCATAACACTGAAATTTCATAACATTGAATTTCCTAACATTGAGACCAAAACATCTAAATCCCAAAACATTGAAAACTCAGAACATTGAAAGTGTGCTTCATAACATTGAAAACTACAATGCATATGTAAATAACATCCTCTCCACCTACAACAACACCTAACTAACAAACACACTTACTACTACATTTCTGCAGGGGGGCAAGCCCCCCTGCACCCCCATGTGGGGTGCTCTGCCCCCACACCCCCATAAATCACAGTGGTTAGGAAATTATCTTTTTTTCCACTGTAGTGCAATCCTGGAGTTGGTATATTTAATTTACAGGGGGTGGGTGGGGGGTGCAGGGGGGCTTGCCCCCCTGCAGAAACATAGTAGAAAGTGTGTTTGTTAGTTAGGTGTTGTTGTAGGTGGAGGTGATATATTTACTCGTGCAGTGTAGTTTTCGGTGTTATGAAGCACACCTTCAATGTTCTGTGTTTTCAATGTTTTGGGTTTTCAGTGTTTTGAATTTTTGATGTTATGGTCTCAATGTTATGAAATTCAACGTTATGAAATTTCAATGTTATGAAGTAGAACATGGCATTAATTTGAAAGCTTCTCATATAATTGTGTTTTCATTCATTCATTGAGATTGCATGTTATTGTTTTTATTGTATTATTTAAATGTTTAACTGTGGTTATCTGTTTTTTCCTTAAAGCCATTCTGCTCTGAGGCACCCATGGAGAAGTAATTTTAATAAACTTTATTTGCTTCTGAAGTCCTTTAATCAACAATCATTTATTCTTTGTTTGTCTGATGGCACCCTAATCCTGTGCAAGACCATGGATCACACAGAAACAAGGGATGGGTAGACTGTTGAAACAGGGCATAAGCTTTGTGTCTATCTATTATACTGCGTAGCACATATCCACAATATGCCTCTCCATACTGATCACTACAGAGCTCTATGCATTAGCATGCAGTCAGGGACACCTATGGATTGCAGGCCAGAAGGGTGTTATGCCAAAATCAACACCTTATTCCAAGTATGGGTGCTGCAAAGTGCCCTCTTACTTTTAAGGAATCATTTGCCATAATGCTTCTCCCCTTCTTCTTCATGTAGTTAGAGTTTCATTGCATCCATTCTCTCACATTATCTATTACAGCTGGGCTGTTGCTCTGGATCACATCCCAGACTTATAACACAGCAATGGGGGATACTTGCACCTCCATTTCTCACTTGCTACAAAGCTCCCTGAGCCCAGCCCATTTAGTAATCCCATTATAGTGGTTTGTCATTTCTTTTAGCACTTCTGCACTTTTATTAGTGGAAATTATAAGTGACATATTTGCATATGATAGATGGGACAGTAGAGGATGGGACAGTGCAACAGCCTAGCAGGTTAGGTGGAGACATGACTACTAGGATTTAATGGGGGAAAGTGCACAGTACTTCTCCTGTGATCCAGCAACTCAAAGTGAAGTACCATCTGTGAGGCACCACCTTGAAGTGTACAGAAAAAGCTCAGAGTGATAGTAACATTAGACATGAGCTACCCAGAACAAACTGAGATCAAACCTCATAAGATGCTAGGGAAGTACATAGCTTAAACTACCACTTAACAAATCCCTTGTCAGCCCATAACTGGGGTGTTATATGTAGTGTCAGCCTGTGACTAGGGTATTTTGTGTAGTCCTGGTACCCTTACACAGAGAAGGAAATCATGTTACCAGGGTATTATGTTTTCTGGTTGTTAAGGGAAACAAGGACAGACTGGGGGAGAAGCAAAGAGGGATGAGGGGACATTGTATGGGTACATAAGGTACTGGGAGAAAGGATGATGGAATATATTTATATGAAGGAAGAAGGGGTACAAGTGTTAGAGTGAGGATACAAACTTCAGTCTAGACATTAGAATTAGAAAGCACTTTTTCGAAGCACTACTGGATAGATAGAAAAGACTACCAGGGAATCATGGCCTGCAAGACCATTTTTTTCCTGAAATGGGTTGTCAACCAACAGGAAAAGCACAGACCAGGCAGTCACAGGGTTCTAGTTCTGCAAAAAGGCAATCTTACCTTTTATATGTCATTACCACTATGCAATGTAACTTTGTACCAGTACATACAATGTGCCCACGTTCTCGAGCATATATTGGTATTTAAATATCTCTCATCATTTTGTCTATGAAAGTGCACACATTATAGCTAACGAATCTCCTCTAGCATTGCTACAAAATTATGAGTTATGATTTGTGTCCTTCATTCATTCATAGAAGAACTGTAAAATTCCAGCATTCCTCTCACCTGTCCTTGATTTCACAGAATGTCCCAGATTTTGCCTCATATCCTGTTTACCATAGACTTTTTCAGTTTCTGGTAAATTACTGAAGATTACAGACAGTTAGTAACATCAGTCATTAGAATTTCATACTTTCTTTTGTTCAAAAATGTATGTTATTAATATGAACGATATCATGCCATTGTATTTGACTTTATTTCAGTATTTGTCTTACCTTCATTGTTTACTTACAACTGTATACTGCAGAGCATTTTTTCCTGAATCTCCACAGAAAGGGGCAGTCTTCATGGTTGGACTTTTCTCAGTCAACAAATGCAAATAAATAAATAAAGCAAACACATGTTGGTGCAAAACTTATTGTTCTAGTAACTTTTTTAAATGAAGTACAGCAATATTTAAAAATGGTCCCTAGTTTTGTGCCCTACCTAAGTAAATCTGGTAAATCATACAATCACAAACATATTAGAACTAAAATAGAAACAATCAGCACTGACATATTTGGGGAGAGGGATAAATTATTGTGGAGCATTACAAACATCCAGTGCAACAACTGGTAAGAAAATGCTTATAATGAAGCAACTTTTTTTTTTTTTTTAATAAAAGGCAGAGAACATTTCACATATTTATTCCCATTTCTTTTTTGCTCCGGTCCAAATTTAATCACAAAAGAAAGAAGGCACACCTTTGAGAATTCACTTCCAATAGCTGTTGATAAACCTCTCTGTTCTCGTACATTCAACTCAGTCCATTCAGTCATTCTTCTGAGTCTCTGATCCATTATTCATGGAGCGAATATGAGTGAAGTAATATAAATTCAAATGGTGGGGAAAGTGTACAAGTAGTGACTGGGAATGAGGGAATTCAAGAAGCAGACATGACAGAACTGATTTAGGACTTAACAGAAAATACTGATTCTGTTTCTAAAATGTGAACTGAAAATATTTTGTGGAATAGGGAATGGAAATAACTGCATTTCTAAAGACATTGTAAGACTATACTTATTCATATTGACAAAATACTGTATATACATATAGACAGAGAAATGAACTGAAATAAAAAAGTGGAAACTAAGTGGTGCTTTCTTTGGGGAAACAGGATACAATCAGAATATGTGTCAGAT
Source organism: Protopterus annectens (assembly GCF_019279795.1). Lineage (NCBI taxonomy): Eukaryota > Metazoa > Chordata > Ceratodontiformes > Protopteridae > Protopterus > Protopterus annectens. The sequence goes on along the minus strand of NC_056727.1, from coordinate 826,234,785 downwards.
CACTAAATATGAAATAAGCAATGAAGGAAGACATTTAAAATAAAATTGTATACCTAAATGCAAAATATGTGGCAAACGAGTTACGTTTGTCCAAACTGTTTGGAAGAAAATGTTGAAAAAGAAAGATATGCAGTAAAGGAACCTAGTATAACAGAAAGGACACGATTGAAAAGTACAGAATGTGAGAGAAAAAATGAAAAAAGCAAAGATGATTTTAAATAATAAAGAATAAAAATAAAAAACAATAACACAAAATAAAAAAAACCTAGATTACATAAAGACCTGCAGGAGTAGAAGGAAACTCAGTGCAAACTGGGGACAAAGGGGATTCAGGATTCACAGAATGAAAGTAGGCAGGATGAAAGTATCATTCAGATGATCAACAGATGGAAAATATAGGGAGATAATCTAGTTCTGGAGCTCAGAAAGAGGAAGTCCTGACTATAATTCTGACCTGAGATTGATTAGCAACCCAGGCAGGTGGAGGAGCAGGCAGAGGATGATGGGAATGAATAGACAATACCTGGTTTCCCTTGCTGAGAGAAGAGAGGTGATCTGCTTCACTGAAATACCAGCACCCTCCAGACAGAAAGCATATAGCAAGCAATATAGCACTGTAAACAGAAAAAAATGCCAGCAATATGTATCATAGTTTTAAGAATTCACCATTCCAAACTCTATTTAAATTGTCTCCTACTGGACATTAAGTACCGTGAGCCTTAGCTGAGCCATATAAATACTTTATATCTACTGTCACTCACAAATGCTATACAGACAACCTCCTCTGACATCATTAAAAAATGTCCTGCATCTCTTGTGTATAACAGCACCTGGTGAACAAATGCCTGCAATACACTAATTGCTATACTCCAATTACTACTCTTAATTTTTATTTATTTATTTATTTATTGACATTTGTTAACCAGGTTAGTCCAACTGAGCCAGGGGCCCATTTTCAGTGGAGACCCAAGGAGAAAAGCTCCATAAATAATACAAGTAATTATGATATTTACAAAATATTAAAGTAAGGTCACAGAAATATAGTACAAGTCAAAAAATTGTGCACAGCAGTACCGTGCATAAGTAAAGTAACAGTTAACAAGTACAATTTCCAAAATTTGAGAACAATATATAGCAACTTATCTTAACCAAGTAAACATTGAATTAGGCTGGAGCACATTTAGTATACCTCATGGATTTCATTGCTTATTATGATTTTTGGATAGGGAATAAGCAATGCTATGCTTACTCAGTGGAATTTATTGTATTTAGATATTCTCATTAATGAACAAAGCAATGACAGTGATAACATTTCATTGCAGAATAATTTTTACTACTGTGTTAAAATGAATATATGACACCTGATCACATACAAAACTCAAATGATCAAAGAAAACTCCTCAATCTTCACTTGATCAAAACATAAAAAAAAAAATAAAAACATTATTGCTAATCATACATACCAACTTTGAGATTGCTCAACAGAGGGGAAAGGCCAAATTCCCTGATCCCCACAATTTGTGATCCCACATAGAAACAAAACCGAAGAAATTCAATCAGCTGATTTCTGATCAGCTGTTCCAGCTTTTTTACATGTGATGATTGCACAATTCGACCAGCTGAATGGCACTTGTTAAAAAAGCTCATCTCATCACCTTTATCTCACAATGCTGCAAACTCCTTCTGGAAAAATAGGCATAGGATTTCTTCATTTTACATATTTGTTTATATTATTAAACACATAATGTGCTTTCGGTTTCCCTTAAAAAGTAAAAAAGTTTGATGGTACCTATGTGATCTGTGGAATATGAGTACTCAGCTTTGCATTCTACTTTTGATCATCACTTTGAAAGAATTAATTTGTTAGCATAACCAAATAACCATCAAGGGTCAACCCTATCATTTTCCTTCATGTTCAGACTAGAAGACACACTTTCAATACCAAGGGAGCAGGGTCAGTGATGTTCATTTCAGAGGAAGCACCACATAATTTAGAGGGACCTGTGGCTGTTCCTTTAGCTCTCAGACTTTCCAATTAATTCTAAAGGCAGATTTTCATAGACAACAGCACAGTTGTGTGGTACATTAAGTGTGTCTGGGGGGCGGGGGAGCCAGTCCTATTCTCTTTGCAGACTGGCTGTGGGAACTTGTGAGAAAGCCAGCCTCAAGGATCCAGCACTTTATATCATATACAATCTCAGTCAAGGAAACACTCTAGCAGACACAATAACTTTGGAAATCATCGTCACTCATGAGTGACAGCTGTACAGAAAATCCTTTTTAATGCCAGCATAAAGTTTAAAAAAAGATTTGTTTGTCTCGTCAAAAGCAGTTTCCTCTGTTTTGCTCCAGGCTTTCCTACAGCCATTCAGTGGTGACAAGTGCCTTATAAACTGGTTGGAATCAAAATCTATTGTATGTATTTTCCACATCATCAGATTCAAAGAAGTACTTTTTAAAGTTAAATGAGTACAAGCGTACCCGATTAGCTTTTTTATCCAGTTCTAACCCTTCAGCTTTGCTGCAAAATTGTATTTCAAGGAATCATTTACCTCATGCCTCAAAGATGTCCATTAACACCTACCTCAGACGTAACATTTGTTACTGAAAAAATTAAACTCTTCTATTTTATCTATTGCTTGATCAGATCTTCAGTATTTTTCATAAAAGACTCTTTTCTCCGTTGCAGTTACTTCCTCTGTTCTGTAAGAACAGACATGAACAAAACCACACACAATGTTCCACAGTTATATGGTATCATCAAAAACAAATCCTTCCTTCTTTCATTTCATTTCATTATTAGACCAATTTCTTCAGCTGCCACAAGCATTTTACAAATGGCGGATGTACATCAGCAGCTCAGGTATTATAGTAATATAAAAAATCTGTTAGGCAGCTATTTATTTTAGTCAGTTAATTTTGAGCAGGTAAGTGAACTGGACCACAAGAGTAATTGTTTTTTAACATATACTCTTTAGAAAAATAGAAACGAGATATTTTAAGTCGTAGCAACAACTCAGTGTTTGGATTTTTGTAGAGTAAACTACTATAAGGATCCATAATATTGTTAACACAACAATGGTTTATGACAAAGCAGAAATATAATTAGGGTATTAAAGAGGAATGACAACTCAACCTCAATAACAAGATCAAAATTGTACAATGTTGTCTGATGGGGACTATGTACACGTAAACAGCAACACAGAGCAAACCTGCTGGGAAAAGTGCTGCATAATGAAGCTGTGCATTCATAAAAATGTCAGTCATCTTGCAACTGGGTAGACTGTGTTATGCAAGATCATGTGACCTAGGACCGTTGGCACATGTATGTGGTGTGCTTGCCATGATTCATGTTCACATATGCACAGAAACACTGCATGTATGCAATGTGGGCGTAACTGAGGACCCATATAAGGCAAAGCACCAAAATGTTGATTTTATAAGAAGAAAGGGAATGGGGTGATAGGCTGGTCAGAAAAGGGGAAGAGCAAGCAAAGAAACACAGACAGAAGGACAATGGGAGGGGAACACTAGCATGGGGTGGGAAAGGAAAGGTAATATTTTGTGGGACAAGTGCCCATTTGCCTTTTTTTGAAGGTAGAGTGGAGAGAAGTAGGGAGTGATGGGCTGGGAAGGACAGAATAGACATGGCAGGAGGGGCAGACACACAAACATATAACAGGCACATGATGGCAGGGAAGTTACACATACAAAAGGAGGGCCACAACTGAAAGAGACAGACAGACAGACAGATGGCAAACAATTGGTTATGGGGAGAATTAGACAACAAATAGGGTAGAGTGAGTGGTGCACATGAAAGGAGAACACCGCAGTGGAGGATAGAGTGCCTCACAAGCTGCCCAAGTAAAAAGCTATTCCAGAGGTCAGTCACCACCTATAGCATCACAAACGAGATCTGCCACTGGTGGTCTGATGGTCATGGCAGTGCAGTTATTGAAGTTCTGCCAGTCATATGACGATGCACTCCAGCGTGCCAGTAAGGGTCTTGAATCACCAGCCCACTTCAGCCTTCACCAGCTGCCACACATTCTAATGGGAGATCCAAGAGGACTTCTCAGTGTCATTCTTGATAAAAAGTTTTTGCCTCCCCACCATCACAAAAGCAGCACCAGAGGCCACCAGCAAACCTCCAGGTCCTCTTTTGTAGGATAACCTTTATCACCTTGTAGAGATGCTGGCCTGGGGACTGCCAGCTATCCAGCAGTTGATGTGGAGGCTGGTGTAGGGCATGGTGGCCACTGCAGAGCCATATCTTGATCCACAGCTGATACTGCATAGTAAATGAACATAAACTGTGAAAAATAAAGCAACAAAGAATAAAATAATAAAGAAAAAGATGATAGAAAGAAAGAGACCAGAACAAAAACAGCAATGATCAGCATGCTATGGTAAAGTTTTGTATATCAATCCATGGAAGGGGAAATATACAGTCAGCAGAGCAATGATGATATAAATGTCTGGAGAATCCCTATAATAAAACAGGAAATAGCACTGGATGGTATTACTGACTGTGGTCCTGTTACCCTTGTGTAAAACAATGCCTGGATGGTAACCAGTGTGTATGTGTGTGTGTGTGTGTGTGTGTGTGTGTGTGTGTGTGTGTGTGTGTGTGTGTGTGTGTGTGTGTGATCAACAATGATGCAAGGAAGAAATATCCAAACTATACAAATGAAATGTACAGATGTGTGGAAAACATTTATATTGAGCGTATATAAACAGTGTGGCAAACACAAGAATGTATGGCACAAGCTGGAACAGTACGATACAGAACATATCTAACAATAACAACATGAATAGTCCAGCTAGAAAAATAAGCCTCAATTCAGTCATAAACAGCTTAGTTACAGCTGCCATGACTGTGCTATACTGGGAATAATTGGCATTGTGAAGGGCAGTAGCGTGTGTATAAATGTATTATGGAATGGCAGTCTGACAAGGACAATGAGAACCTCTGCAATGATAAACATGTACCTATGTGGCACTGAACAATAAAATGCCAAAGTACTACAAATGAGAAAAACAGGCTGACTGCATTGGTGCAACCAAGGTCAGTAAAACTGGCATACAGATGACAATGTAAGGAATAAGTGGTTCAAGTAAGGGCAGTAGCAGAGTTAAAATGCATTTAAAACCATATTGTGAGTAAATATGCAATGGTTACCTTTTAAACAGAAATGCAAAACTACAAAGTACTGTGATAAGCAGGTGAAGAAGATGTGTGCAGGTCTGGCAGCAGTACAGTACCCTCAGTGCTGGGGAGTGTAGGCTGCCAACTCTGGCAGGCAAGTCTATTTTCTGACATCTCCTCCAGAACTGCAAAACATAAAAAACACCATTAATGAGCTTAGCATAACACTGTACATCAGAAACAACCTAAGGCTGTATAGTAAAGCATACTCTAACAAGACATAGCATTAACTCATCCTCACTGTAATAGTCTGGTTGCCCTTTCCTAAACTGTTCATCCTCTGATTGATATGGTGCCTCTCAAGGCCACTGTACTTGTGCTGGAATTGCTTAGCTCAGTGGATGATGTCTGTAGCATTACTTATTGCCCTTGCAAGTGAGTGCTAGTCATTAGCTTTGTAAAAGGCCCTTACAGAAGTACCCTACCAGGTGCTTCCTGTGCTACACATGCAGCACATGAAGAAAGACTTTAGTTTCCCTGTTGCACTATGCAGTAGACCTGCTACCCTTAGATACTGCTTTGATCATATCCACTCACTAGATTAAGTCCTGGAATGATGTCATATGTCACGGCAAGCAACTATATAGGTAGGGATAATTAGAATGGTCTGGGGGTCTATCAGCTGTGATCAAATAACAGATCAGGTAATTTGCTTTCATCTACACACTGCCTCAATATGTACCCACTCATAATAAGCACCTTACTGACTATATATATATATATATATATATATATATATATATATATATATATACACACATACACACACACATACACGCACACACGCACATACAACTCAGCTGTCTGACTGCAGTCAACAAGGCCAGCCTAAGGTGAACTGGATCCCTAGACATAGGGATCTCTGGGTCCTCTCTTTGCAAAGTAGGTCTCCCTGCACATTCTCAGTACCCCTTCAGTTTTCTCATTATTTGGGCACCACAACATCCAAACAGATTACTTCTTCTTTGCTTTTTTTACATTTTATCTTGCTTGTTAGCTCTTTCCCCATCTTTTTAACATACCCTAACTGGCCAAGACTTCACTGTCGTATGATTCTAGATGCTTTGAGGTGTATCATAGAGCTCTTTTACAACCTTTAGATCTAATGATGGCCTGTACAAAAAAAATCATGAGTGAGGAAAGAAATTCAGTCTTATTTTTTCATGGAAAAATAAGTTGTGTCTAAATTGCAATGATCAAAGCTAACGAGATAGTAGCTCCCTAATAAACTAGTAGACAAATGCTTACAAGAATATAATAATCCTACCTGGGAATGGTACCTGCTATCGTCTGTAAAATATTTGCCTTCTGTGAAGCCATCTGGTGATAGCATGGAATGAAAGTAAAAGCACAAATTGCCAAAGGCATGTATTATACCACTGAAGATGTGGGAGAAGAAACCAAAGCACATGGATAATACCCATGCAGACAGATGTAGTACCTCCACAGAGAAGGAATCACAGCTAAAAACTCTAACAGAGGAACCAATGACTCTTAGATAGTAACACTATTTGCTATGCTGCTGTGCTAATGGTTACTTCCTATTACATACATCCTGATGGGACCAAAGCAACCATTCACTTATTGAGTACAAAGCTGATGTTGACTATGATGGAAATTGAAACTAAGAAAACTAGAGGTGCACATCTATAAAGCTATGAAGGCAGAATTGCGGCTGACACCAAAAACAACCACAATGCCTTCTATAGCTATATCAAAAACATCAAAGGCAATACCCAGATTTTCTCTGAGTTATTGCATAATGGTACCTCCTATACTGAGCCAACAGATATAGCCAACATACTGGCCAACAGATTCAGTGCCAACTTTACCCCCCCCAAGGGTACTATCACAATACCACAATACCAGAAGAAAGCCTGGTACCCACCATTTCTGAGGCACAGGTAAAAGCTGCATTTTTCAAAGCCAAGAATACAGCATCCATGAACCTGATAATATCCCTGGGTGCATCCTACTACACAAGCTACAAAATTGACTGGCACCACATCTGTCTGCCCTGTTCAATCACAGCCTTTCCTCAGGCCATGTCCCCAATGAATGGTGCACTGCTACAGTCATCCTGCTCCATAAAGGTGAGCAACTACAAACTCTGGGAACTATCGCCCCATTAGCCTGATGAGACTGGTATGCAAAGCTATGGAGTGCATCATCATGGACCTGCTTAACAGAGATATAGGCAATCTCCAAACTCTTGAGCCCATGCAGTTTGGCTTTGTCAAGGGGAGATCCTGCCTGCTGAACCTGGTTGACTTCTTTGAGGAGGTCACCAAGGCTGTGGATGAGGGTAAGGTGGTGCATACAGCCTACCTTGACCTGGCCAAGGCCTTTGATACCATTCCCCACTCAGGTATCATTGATAAACTCACCAAACTAGGCATCAATCCTTACATCACTAGGTGAGTTGCAAATTGGCTCACAGACAGGACCCACACAGTGAAAGTTGCGGATTCCAAGTCAGACTGTCGACCAGTCACGAGTGGAGTCCCACAGGGCTCAGTCCTGGCCCCTCTCCTGTTTGGCATCTACTTCTCAGAAGTAAAGGCCAACACAGGAGGACTCCGGCTGACCAAGTTCGCTGATGACTGCAAGGTAGCAGTCATTATCAACTCCCCAAGTGATGCAGACATCCTACAAAAGGGCCTTTCTGAGACCAATGACTGGTTTTGGAACCATTGCCTGTAGCTTAATGCCAAAAAATGTGTTATCATCCCCTTTGGAAAAAACTCATTTCCCAATAATTACCATGTTGATGGGAGCCCACTGAACATTGAAGGGGCCATAAGAGATCCGGGCATCCAGGTCAACAGCCACCTCACCTTCGACCACCACATTGCCACTGTGGTTAGAAAGTCCTTCTACTTGGCACATCTTATTACCAAAGGTTTCACATCCAGGAAGAAAGAGGTCATCATCCCTCTCTACTCATCCCTCATTAGACCAATCATCGAATATAATGCCCTGTTTGGCATGTATCTGACCATACACCTACAACAGCTGGAGAGGCCACAAAAGTACCTCACCAAAAGGATCCTAGACCTTAAACACATGTCCTACATGGACAGACTCAAAAAACTTCAGATGTTCTCAGTCCCTTATTGCCTACTTAGAGGTGATCTCTCTTCTTGACTTACAAAGCCATGTCTCACCCAGCCCTAGTTGAAATGCTATACCTAAAGAAATCCCAATCCCCCTGCGCCACATGCTCCAGAGATCACAACCTCATTACCACAATTAACAGAATATGCTGGAGGGACTGGTTCATCTTCCAAAGACTGCCCTTATTCTGGAATAAGCTTCCCATTCATGTCAAGCAGAGCACCTCAATGGCCCTCTTCAAGAGAAATCTTGACGAATGGATGGGTAACAAATGTTTCACTCCAGGGATAATTCCAGTTGCCCTACTGGATAGGGGCACTGTGAACTAACATCGGGTGGCACGGTGCCTGGGAAAATTTTTTTGGGCTAGGCTTGTAAAGGCTCCAGGGCCATTAGCCTAGTACACACCTATGAATCTATGAACATAGTGGGTAAACACATGGTAATGTATACTAAAGAAAAACGTTTTGTAACCACAAACAACAAAAAGAGATTTAACAAAACATAAAACAAACAGTCAAGTGCTTTCATCCCTTCCAACATGGGACTTCATCAGAACCATATGAAACAAATAAAAAGAGTGTTTTGTGCAAAGCAATTAAAACCATGTGACACACCACTCATTTAAAACATCCTCTGTAAATGTATAAACCATCTTAGAAAAATACACTTACAAGAACAGTTAAAGTAACCTTCAGTTAACAGAGCTGAAAACTAAGCCTATGTAAGCAGAATTTGTGAATAAAATAGGCTAAGACAGAAAGAAAAAAACATTTCATATTTTATAATTCTGCAGCTTTGATTTTTATATTGGGTGCAACTGAAACATTTTCATTAATATCAGGAAGTATTGTGCTTTTCAATCTAAACTGACAGATGAGTTTCCTTCTCTCAATTTCATTCTCCCAGTGAACACCCCTTGTGTCTTTTTTGATAATGTCCACTATACCAAACAGAAACTTAGTGCATAGGTTGCAAGTCAGTGTATGCTTATATAATGCATTAATATTTTTGTTTGAATGGCATAAACATGTTTACATATTCTTTTACATAGCTGTCTCTTTGTCTTGCCAATGTAGAAAATACTACAACCGTGGCAAACCTCTACGGATACTAATGTACTGCTGTTACAGTTTCCTACCTTCAAAATTATACGTTGTGGTGGATTACCTATCGTGATCAAACTATCTTACAGGATAAACCTACAATATTTACAAGCTCCACAATGTGTGGTCCCTTTACAGGTGGAACTATTAATTATTTTGGGTTGTTCAACCAAAAATGTTAGATTATGACCAGTTTTATAAATAAAGGTGGGTTTCTCTCCCAAAATATGAATGAAGTCCAAACTACCTCTGAATAATACAGTCTCTTTAATATCTCTGCCTCTTTCCCCAACGTGAACTGTCATTGATTTTGTAAAAGACTTAGTAGCTCTTTGAGTTGTCATTGCTGCAAAACCTACTTCATCTCCTAGAAGGGATTTATACTCTGTACCCCACCCATTCAAAACATCCTTCCTTTTTTTAAAAAAAATCTTGGGGGTAGCCTCTACCCTGAAACATTTGTATAAGTTTATCAAGTTCTAATTTAAAGGCCAAAATATCTGAACTCATCCTGGCTGCATGTACAATTTGGCCCTTAAAATATTTTTCTTAGTATGTCTTGGATGACAGCTGTTAAAATCCAAATAACTGTTTGAAAATGTTGATTTTCTAAACATTCTCGAACTAAAGCTCCCATTGATACAATCCTTTAAAATAGTAACGTCCAAGTAGTTAAGAGAATCATAGGAATGTGTATGTGTAAACTTAAAATATGGACAAATACCATTGATAAATGTAATGAATTCATCCTTTACTTTCCATAGTCTATCCACAGGATAAAAATATCATCCAGGTATCGCACATAAATGGTCCAATGTTCTTCATAACTTGAGTTAAAATGTGTCTCTTTTCCCATGCCCAGACAATCAGATTGGCATAACTAGGGGCACCCATAGCCACACATTTCACCTTTCTAAGATATTCTTCTTCAAATGCAATAAAATTGTTGTATAAAATTACCTCCATAACTTGTGTTACAAAGTTAACTAATGTACTGCTCAAGGTTGTAAGCTGAAATATGGCTTTGTGAAACAGTTCTAAGCTCCCTCTGTGTGGAATTGATATAAACAAGTCTACCACATCTGTGGTGAAAAAACTACAAGTGGTATGAAGGAAAGTGAAAGATTATGGCCAACTTGCTTTTTTTTGTATACAGTGCAACTCCCTCCACGCACACAGTCATTTTCATCAGAGGCAATCTTCCATACTCATCAATTACAGATGCTTTATTGACTGTGCACACCTCATAAATCTGACTGATTTAAAAATAGCCACATTAAGGTATTACAGCTGGCTTCACACAAATGCACACTACTTCTACAAAGCCAGAATAATGACAGCTTACCTTGAGCAAATGACAATACTGTTAATAACTTTCATCTACAAACAGCCCTTGTATCAAACAGTTAGAGCAACCTTTATTGACAGTGTACACCTGAAATGTCAAAGTGTAAGAAAATAAAAACAATAACATTTGGCTGCAGTAATTTATTTTAAGTCTCACACACACACACACACACACACACACACACACACACACACACACACACACACACACGCGCGCGCGCACACACACAAAATTACAGTCACTTGTATGTCTGTGACTGCACAGCCCAGATGTCTGATTGCAGTCTAATGAACAAATGTATACATAAATAACTACCACATAGGAATTTATCTTTTAAGGTCACCACTGCCAAAATACAGTGTGCATCTCAATGCAACCCTCTCCACAAGCCTCTCAACTTCAATTCAAGAATCAAGAAGAAAGCTTGAAAATAAAGGTGGAAAATGGAATCAAAATCTTGGACAAATGTTACCTTTATACACTTAGAAACTAGCTAGAATAACACATTTGCATACTTTTTAAAGGATATTAAATCGGAAAAAATAATGTCTATAATTTTTATTTAATTACTGCAGTCCTTATTTATTTGCCCAAAAGGTCGCACAGTTTGGAACAGATCAAAATATAAGGAAAAAGTCAGAGACATTCTCCAACAGCATGGGCAGTTGAGAGTCTGTACATCCTCCATACATTCACACACACACACACACACACACACACACACACACACACACACACACACACACACACACACACACACACACACAAACACACACAAACACACATGACCATGAGTTACAGACATTTGTAGGACTTTGACTGCACATCTGATATTTTTGATTGAGTCAAATGAATGAATAAATGCATAAATAATGGCCACACATGAATTTATCCTCTGCATACCACTGTTAGAATACAGTGTGCAACCCACTGCAACTCCACCCAGACCACTCAAACTCTTAGCTCAAGACTCAAGGAGAAGTAAAAGACCATGGGGCAGCTATTGCCTTAGAAACTTGCTAGAATATTAGGGCTTGCATTAGCATGCTTTTTGAAGGCTTTCAGCTCTGAAATTCAGATCTCTGTCATCATTGTTTAGTGACTGCAATCTTCACTGATATGTCAGAAAAGCAGCAAACTTTACAAGGAACAGATCAAAATATGAGGCAAAAAACAGAGACATTCAATGCAATTAAGGACAATTCAGAGCATCTATGCCCCTCACATGCACAACTATCAATTACAGCCATGTACATGATTGTACACCTCAAATGTCTGATTGTGTCAAATGATTGAATAAATATATAAATAACTTCCATACAGGAATTTATCACCTCAGCTTCCTGTCAGGAATGAGTGTGCAGCTCACTTCATCTCCTCTTCACATATCAGTCAACACCTTAGCTCAAGAATCAAGGGGAAAGCTAAAATAATGGCTGACAAAGGAGTACATCAGGAAAATATACTGCCTTTATGTACTTAGAATATTGTTAGAATAACAGGCTTTGCATTAATATGTTTTTGAAGGCTAGGTCTGAAACTCAAATGTCTGTCATCATTATTTAGTGATTGCAATCATCACTAATTTGCCAGGAAAGACACAGACATGAAGAAGAAAAGACCAAAATATGATGAAAAAAAAAACCAAAAAACAAAAAACAGAAACATACTGAAAAACCACCTTCTGCAAAAGCCACCAAACCTGGACCAAAACACTAAAGGTGGAGGCGTGTCCATATTCATTAAGGATGTCCACACCTCCAGGCTAGCTGCTCAGCATAATGCATCTGAGATTATCCAAGTGCAACTAACTCTGGGGAAGACCGCAATCCAAATAGTAACTTGCTACAGATCCCACACCATGCCCCAGGATTCCCACTCCTCATTTCTTGATACACTGGAAAATATTAGGGTATAACCCAACACCCTAATAATGGGCAATTTCAACTACCCCACCATTGACTGGGAAAACTACTCATGTACCAACTCTTTTGCTTAACGTTTTCTGGAATTCATAAATTCCAATGCCTTGGATCAACTTATTCACACCCCCACCAGGGGCAGCAATATCCTAGACCTGATCATTACCAACATGGGTGGCCGGTGTTCCACACTAGAGGTCAATTCCTCATTGGTCAGATCTGACCACAAGCTAATCACCCTAGACATCCACATCCTGCCCCCACCCCCCATTAGGGAAACCACTGTAAACAATTTCTCCAAAGCCAACTTCACACTTCTTAATACAGAAGTGGCAAACTTCACAACACCCATGCAGATGGACAATAGAGGTATGACTGCTGAATCCTACACAAATGCACTTTATAAGCACTTACATGAGTGCATGGCTCATGCTATCCCTAACAGAACCAAGATGCTACCCTCCAAAAAAAGGAATCCAATCTGGTGGTCCCCTGCCATAAACAAACTCTACAACAGAAGAAAGAAACTGTTGTGAAAAAGAGTAAAATCCCATGATTGGAGGAACTCCCTGGTCAGCCTCAGTAAGAAGCTGAGATCCCTCATAAAATCCTCCAAAGCAAGTTACAAAAACAAAATTGCCACTGATTCTAAAGACAACCATAAAGCATTCTATAGCTATGTCAAGAATTTCAATGGAAACACTCAGATCTGCTCCTAGTTACAGCACAATGGCACTAAATATACAGAACCAACTGATATTGCCAACATCCTGGCAGATAGGTTCAGTGCTAACTTTACCCCCCCCCTCTCACCCCCTAAAGGCCCCATTTCTATACCAAAATAATTTAAAGTTCCTGTAATCATGGCTCCAGAGGTAAAAAACACACTCTCCAAAGATGAAAACACAGCATCCATGGGACCTGACAACATCCCAGGCTGCGTTCTACACAAACTACAGAATAAACTGGCACCCCACCTAAGCACCATGTTCAATCATAGGCTCACCTCAGGCTTTTTGCCCACTGAGTGGCGGACAGTGATGGTTATCCCACTCCACAAAGAGGGAGGCACCATGGACCCAGGGAACTACCACCCCATTAGCCTAACAAGCCTGGTCTGCAAGGCCATGCAATGTATCATCATGGAACTTATAAACAAAGACATTGATAATCTCCAAACTCTGGACCCCACCCAGTTTGGGTTTGTAAAAGGCAGATCATGTCTCCTAAACCTGACAGACTTCTTTGAAGCAATCACTAAAGCTGTAGACGAGGGTAAGGTGGTTCACAGAGCCTATCCAGATCTCACCAAGGCTTTTGACACCATCCCCCATTCTGGAATTATAGATAAACTCACTAAACTAGGTATAAATCCCTATGTCACAAGATGGGTTGCCAACTGGCTCACTAACAGAACCCACACTGTGAAAGTAGCAGACTCCAAATCCGACTTCAGACCAGTGACAAGTGGAGTACCACAGGGTTCAGTCCTGGGTCCTCTCCTGTTTGGTATCTACTTTTCTGAAGTACAGGCTAACACAGAAGGTCTTTGGCTAATGAAGTTCACAGATGACTGCAAACTAGGAGCCATAATCGAGACTCCTAATGATGTGGGCATCCTACTAAAGGGCCTCACTGAGACAGATGCCTGGTGTCAAAGCCATGGCCTCAAGCTCAATGCTAAAAAGTGCACTGTCATCCCCTTTGGTAAAAACTCTGTAACCATGAGCTACCACATAGGTGGTAGTCTACTTAACACCGAAAGTGTGATAAGAGACCTTGGGACACAGGTGGACAGTAGGCTCTCCTTTGATAATCACATTGGCACATTAGTCAGGAAATCCTTCTATGTGGCACACCTCATCACAAAAGGTTTCACATCCAGGAAAAAAGAGGTCATTGTTCCCCCTCTACTCATCAATCATTAGACCCATTTTAGAGTACAACGCCCCTTTTGGTATGTACCTCACAAGACCTCTACAACAATTGGAAAGGCCGCAGAAATAGCTCACAAAGAGGATTACTGGCCTCAAACAGATGTCCTACGCAGACCGTCTCAAAAAACTCCAGCTTTACTCCATTGCATATCGCCTACTTAGAGGCGATCTCTGCCTAACATACAAAGCTACGTCAAACCCAAAGCTGTTGGACATGCTCCACCTAAAGAAATACCAATCCCTCCAAGCTACACGCTCTAGGGACCTAAACCTTGTCACCACAATAAACAGAACATGCTGGAGGGATAGATTACTGTCCCAGAGACGTCCCATACTCTGGAACAAACTACCTATCTATATCAAACAAAGTTCCTCATTATCACTCTTCAAGAAAAATCTTGATGATTGGATGGGAAATAGGAAATTCACCTCAGGGATCACCTCTGTGGCTCTGCTTGACAGGGGCACAGGAAAATAATTTTCTTGGGTGGCGAAAGCCAGAGTACCTTTTTGACTGGCTTATATAGGCCCTAGGGCCAATAGCCTAGTACCTACCTATAAACCTATAAGGTGCAGTTCAGTGCATCTCTTTCTCCCACCACACACATACATGTACACACATGTACATATGTGAACATCAATTACAGCCACTTGCATGACAGTTATTGTACACCTCAGATGTTTGATTTCTTTAAATGAATGAATAACTAAATAAGTGCTACACTGGAATTTATCCTCTCAGGTCACTTCTATCAGTAGACATTGTGTAAATAACTGCAGCCCCCTGCATACCTTTCAACCTCTTAAATTAAGAATCAAAGAGAAATCTGAAAATAACAGCAAACAAAGGACCCAAACTGGCGGGGGGGGGGGGGCAGCTTCTGTCTTTATATACTTAAAAACTTGTTAGCATGTTGTTTTAAGGCTATTCTTGTATGTCTATCATGATTATTTAGTGACCAAAATCCTCACTGATTTGCCAGAAAATCTATAAACTTAATGAGGGCAGACTAAAATATGAGTCAAAACTTCAGAGACATTCATTGAAATGAAGGTCAGCTTAGAGCCTTTACACCCCCTACACACACACACACACACACACACACACACACACACACACACACACACACACACACACACACACACACACACACACACACACTTAAAGTACTTACCTTCCTACATGCTGGTAGTAGTAGGCATACGGCCTGTAAAAATATTATACTTTAAAGGAAAAAATGTTCCCATGCTCATGGCTCAGTCTTCTGGGGCAGCCTGAGCCAATAGGAAGGAATCCTTGTTGCTTCATACAGCAGTCTGGTGAGACACGTGTTGAGTGACATTTCTGACATTCTAAACAGGGATATAGAGCTCCAAGAACTGGCAGAGTAAGTGTGCTGCCTGACTGTTCTGAAAACAGCCCAATGAGCAGACTAAGCTGATTTTTTGTCTCAGGTTTTCTTGGAACTACATATATGTGTAGACTTCTGAGAACCAGGAACAAACCAGAAAATCAGAAAGTCAGCTATTATTTTTAATTTAGAAATACCGGTTGATAGTCTGACTGTGATAGCATTTCCTTTTTTAATGGGTGGAGCTTGTAGCCAAGCAGCCAGTACCATAGGCTGCCTCTGCATACAATATTGCCTCATTAGCATACTCACCATACTTCAATCCTTTAAACGGCACAAAAAGCAATGCTATCACCATATTATCAGAGACCGTGATATAGAAACAGATAGATTATCGCAACCATAGGATATTGCACTATATAAAAATTATAGGGACATTTGCAACCATAACATATTGCACTGTATAAAAATTATAGGGACATCTACAACATAGAGTTGTACTGGTAATGTATACCAGATTGCAGAATCAACTATAGCATTTATGGCTGCCCCACCCAGCTGTTACCTTATACTAACTGTTGCTTGCTAACACTGCAATAGCCATTGCAGGGGTATGGCAGACTATGTTGAGGTGGGCATAGCCAACATGGTTAGGGCACAGAGGACAGACAGGAAATATTACAATTCTGGGGGTGCAGGCAAATTATTTGTTCTTTCCCAAATGAGAGGGAACAAACATTTATGCCTCACTGTTTAAACATAAGCATGACAGGTTGTACTAAGATCTAAATTACTTTTAGGATCCCAGTTCTACAAATTACTCCAGCTCTACAAATTTACTCACCTTGCTGTTAGACTTCATGAAAAAACTTCTCATACAACCTGAGAAACTACTGACAAACCACACCAACTCTCATTACCCTAGAACCAAACTCCACAGCACTGCACATGCTTTCTCCTCTCAGGTACCCATTTTTTTGCCAAGCCCACCCCATCAGCATCAAGGAAATAATCACTTATTCCAAATTCAGAATGCATCTCAAAAAGTACTTCTTCATCCAAGCTAAATGCACCATAGAACATATTGCTGAATCTATCTACTTTTTGAGTCTCTTCTCCTCTGTCAAAATTCACTGAAAATTAACCCACTTTAGAAAAGTACAGTTGTGTAAAATTAATGGTAGATGTCGTTGCCTTCACTGTTACAGTACTCTTAACGGATGGGATTTCCTCCCATGGAAGCCCAACTTCTGGCCAGTCTACCAAAGCCTACCACTGCTTCAAGGTAGACTGAATGTCACCCAAATGCTCCTTACCTGGCTTTGGGCATAAAGGTGATGTTCAAGCATATCATCTACAGAACTGATTACTCCATTAGGCACACCAGTCCAAGGAACCCAAGAGGTAATCTGTACATCCAGGAAGGGAAAGGACTTGGGGGATGGAGGGAGGGAGCAACTACTGCAGCAGAGTTTATTTCTGTATAATATATTTAATATAAATAAATATATTTATTATTAAGAAGTATTTCTTGCCTATTCTGTTATATTTTCTACAATAGGAACAAATATATTTGTAAATATCTACTTATGTTTTTTATAATCTCTGTTTTGCATTTTTTACTAATTTATACCTTAAATGCCATGTTTATCTGTATGTCTGTATTACCATGTTACTTACAACTTGTCTATTATGTATATTGTCTTTTATGGAGCTTTTCTCCCCAGGACTCCATTGAAAATGGGCTCTTTCTGGCCAAATGGACCATCCTGGCAAACAAACTGCAAATAAATAAACAAACTGTAAATAAATAAATAAATAAACTTAGGAGGAGGAAGGAGCAGAAGAGTCCACTAGAAAGTCATGAAGAACTGCACTAGCAAAACCAGCCCTAGCTCTAGAGATACCATCCAACTTGTAGTGTTTGGTAAAGGTATGCACAGAAGTCCAGGTAGCCACTTCAAAAGTAGAATTAGTATCTAAGCCCTTGAAAAAAGCACCAGAAGTAGCCACAGCTCTATCAGAACAGGCCTTAACTGAAGAAGGAAGGCTGTTGCCTTGAAAAGTGTAACAAAACAAAATAGCCTTAGAAATCCAAGAAGAAATAGTTTGCTTGGATACAGCTAGTCCCAAAGATCTAGGATGAAAAGAAACAAACAACTGATTAGATTTTCTAATAGCCTTAGTCTTATCCAAATAAACACTGAGTTGCCTATGCACATTCAAAGTATGCAGCAAACTATCATTGTCAGATTGCAGAGAGGGGAAAAAGTAGGCAGAAGAATAGAATGATTAAGAAATATCTCATTAACCACCTTAGGCATAAAAGAAGGATTAGTGCTCAAGGACACCCTGTCCTCCTGAAAGATAAAAAAAAAATGGAGGACAAGCCATAAGCAGACCTCCCAACCGTTCCGAATTACTCGGATTTTACCGAGTTTTGGGGTCCAAATGAAGGGGTGCCACGATTCCCGAGTGGCACCCCTTCATTTCCGATTTTTCTTTGCTTTTTTAAAATTTTTGCGCTGTTGGAGCTGACATCATCATGTGCGCAATGACGTCAGCTCCGCCAGGCTACCAGCCAGTTGGAATTGAGCTCAAGGAGCTCACATCATCATTTCTGGCTGGCTGAATTAAGTTGTGAAACGGCGGGAATTCGAGCCGGGATTAATGGCGACAACAGTTCTGATTCACCAGGATTAATGGATGGCGGCAACAGTAGTTCACCGGGATTAATGGCAGCAACATGCCAGGAAGCTGAGCAGTTCACCAGGATTAATGGCAGCAACATGCCAGGAAGCCGAGCAAGCTGGCAGACCAAACAAACAGAAGAAGAGCCGGGATGCAGGTAAGGAACGGTGTGTGTGTGTGTGTGTGTGTGTGAAAATGCCCCCATATAATACACTTGGTGGCTAGAGGTATTCAGGCTCAAACCCTGTACCTTTAGTACAGGGTAAAAAGAGCCTACTATTCCTAGCCACCACCATTTCTGAGTGAGTTGAGAGCTTTTTTCTCTAACAGTTGAAAGTTATGTTCTGAGCTTTGTCCAGATTTTTTTTTGTACTAAGAGTTCAGAGAGCTATGATAAGTAAGAACATTTTTTTTTGTGCTAAGAGTTTAGAGCTATGATAAGAAGTGAGCACACAATTTGTATTCCCCTATTATTGTTTTTGTGCTAACAGTTCAGATATATGGTGAGTGAGAAGTGAGAACTGAATTTGTATTCCCCCATTATTGGCTTTGTTTGTCCACGCTTTTGTGTTGAGGTTAAGAGCTATGTTGAGAAGTGAGAAATTAATTCACTAAATGATGGCTATTAAGTTTCAGTCTTCCTATTTTTCAGGCAGCTGCTGATTTGGGATAGTGGTATGTTGTTCTGAATGTAGTGCATAGAGGCCTGGGTTCACAACCTGCCAGTGAAATGCATGATGGTAGCACAACATTTTATTCTAGCAACTTTACAAAATTATACAAGCAATGTTTAAAATGTGTCCCTGGTTTTTCACCTTTTGTCCCCTTCCCCCCCAAAAAAATGAAATTGAAAGTAAGGGCAGATCATGCCTTTTGAACTTGGTTGACTTCTTCGAAACAGTCACCAAGGCCATTGATGAGGGAAAGGCAGTCCATACAGCCTACCTTGACCTTGCAAAGGCTTTCGACACAATACCCCACTCGGGTATTGTAGAAAAACTTACCAGCTTAAATGTAAACCCATATGTCACAAGATGGGTTGCAAACTGGCTTAAGGACAGAACCCACAGGGTTAGAGTTGCTGGCGCTATGTCAGACTCCAAGTCGGTCACAAGTGGTGTCCCACAGGGCTCGGTCCTTGGCCCCCTATTGTTCGGCATCTACTTCTCAGAAGTACAGGCCAACATGGGAGGACTTTGGCTGACAAAGTTTGCAGACGACTGCAAACTGGGCGCCATAGTGGAAAGTGCATCGGACACGGATATCCTTCAGAAGGGAGTCACGGAAACAGATAGCTGGTGCCAGAGCCATGGCCTGAAGTTAAACGCCAAAAAATGTATAGTCATACCCTTCGGGAAAAACAAGGTAACCCCAAGCTACCATATAGGTGGAAATCCACTAAGCACAGAAGAGGTTATCAGGGACCTGGGGACCCAGGTTGACACTGGCCTTTCTTTTGACACTCACGTTGCTAAAGTGGTTAGAAAGACCTTCTACATTGCCCACCTGATCATGAAGGGATTCACATCCAGATCTAGTGAGGTCATTGTGCCCCTGTACTCTTCACTTATCAGACCAATGATCGAGTACAATGCCCCATTCGGGATGTATCTCACCCGACATCTGCAGCAATTGGAGAGACCCCAAAAATTCCTCACCAAAAGGATAAAGGGACTCCAAAATCTGTCATATGCTGCCAGATTGAAGAAACTCCAGCTCTATTCAGTCGCATACCGTCTGCTCAGAGGTGACATGTGCCTGACATACAAGGCCATGTCCAACCCAGAATTAATGGACATGCTCCACCTCAAAAAATCCAAATCCACCAAAACCACTAGAGCAAGTGACTTAAACTTTAGCAGGGATATAAATAGGACGTGCTGGAGGGATCGATTTATCACTCAGAGACTCCCTATGCTGTGGAATAAAATCCTGGTCCATGTGAGGCAGAGCACCTCGCTGGCTCTGTTCAAGAGAAATCTTGACCTGTGGATGGGAGATTGTAGGTTTACCCCGGGAATCATCTCTGTGTCACTGCTGGACAGAGGCACAACAAACTAATGGGTACAGTATTTTTTCATATAAGGGGTGGCGTAAGCCACAAAACTTTGGGCTAGGCTTATAAATGCCTTAGGGCAGATAGCCTAGTATAAACCTATGAACCTATGAACCTATAAGTGCAAGACGCTGTGCAAGATGCCTATGGCTTACACTACTGTCATTCTATTTATAGTGTGGGTGTGCAAGCAAACTTTTATGATGGAAAAGTTCTTAATTGGGCAGTTTTGTCATTATTGGTTCATGTGTTTTGTTTCATTGTCTACAGTACAGATTACTGGTAAAATGTTCAAACAATAAATTTAAAATGCGCTCTAACATGTGTGTTGTATTATACAAGGAATATAATTTAATAAAGTCAGGAAGGTGTATAAAGAAAATAACACATGTATGTTTCTTGTTTTGTGTGCAAGGGGCCAATGATTTGAAAACAGCCCAAAGGTAATCTTTATCCACCACTGGCCAGATGCATTTTCTTTGGATTTGGTGTGGGTTTCAATGCTGTTTCAATGAATGTAAGTTTCAAGGGCAAAGTTTAATGTCAAGCCTATTTTCATTGTGAGACAGTATTGCTTTGTTTACCAGATGATGTATTTTAGTGTTTCTGTATTGTGCTGTAAAATGTAAAAATAAAATTCAAATCATTGTAGAAGTAAAGCAGTATGCATACATTAGTAGTATTTATGGTAAATGGGGCAAAATAGCCAGGTAACAGGATACTGGAATGGCTGCAGGGGGACTCTGGTGCCATGTTTTGGTTGTCTGTTCTTCAATTTGCATTTGAAAGTTGGTATCCCACAATTCCATTGGAGTGGGTGGGGTTACATAATTATATATGCAAATTAGATGTTAATCAGCGTACAGATTTGTACCTATTTTTCATGGGCCTTGTCCAGATTTTTGATGTTTCCAGGTTGAGAGGTATGGCCATAAGGGCTTGCAAATCAGGCACCCATCTGGCAGAAGTAAGAGCAAACAAGAGAACAGTCTTCCAGGAACAATGTTGCAAGGAAGTGGAAGCGGCAGGCTAAAAAGGAACTTGAGTCAACTTCTTCAAAACAAAAGTAAGATCCCAGGGAGGAGGAACAGGTTTCCTGGGAGGTATAATATTAAGGATGCCTTTAAGAAATTGTTTAGCCTGAAATCTAGAGGCTAAAGGAGGAGAAGAAGAGAGACAAGCAGAGATAGCTGATAAGTGGGCCTTAATAGAAGAATTGGCCAAACCGGCATTGAGCAGCTCACACAAATAAGAGAGAACCAAAGGAACAACCACAGTAAGCTGGTCCAGGTTATGACAGAGAGACACCAAATAGAAAACCTCTTCCATTTGGACAAGTAGGATTTCTTAGTAGTAGGTTTCCTGGCCTCCTTCAGTACTTGCAGCACGTCCTCAGAAAAAAGGTGTCTATGAGGAATCATAATCCTATCACCCACAGTGTCAGTTGAAGTGTAGCCAGGTGGGGATATATGAGAGATCCCTTGTCTTGTGTAAGTAGATCCACTGTGTGAGGTAACTTGTGATGATTGCCCCTGGCTAGATGCAGAAGTAGAGGGATCCAGTGCTGTCACAGCCAAAAGGGTGTCACAAACAAGATTTTGGGAGCATCCTGTTGAACCTTGAACAAGACTTTCAGAATAAGAGGAAGGGAGGAAATGCATAAAGAAACATCCCTTTCCAAGAAAATGAGAAGGTGTCCACCTTCCACACCAGAGGACATGGGACTCTGGCACAAAATAGAGGAAGTTGTCTGTTCAGAAGGGAGGCAGAAAGATCCACTTGAGGAGTACCTCACTGATGGATAATGTCCAGAAACACATCAAAGGGAAGCATCCATTCATGAGACTGAGTTAAGGACCTGCTCAGTGTCTGCCACAATGTACTGACTGG
This sequence comes from Protopterus annectens, assembly GCF_019279795.1. Lineage (NCBI taxonomy): Eukaryota > Metazoa > Chordata > Ceratodontiformes > Protopteridae > Protopterus > Protopterus annectens. The sequence goes on along the minus strand of NC_056727.1, from coordinate 826,212,157 downwards.
AAGGGATATAAACCACCTGAAGAGTCACTTGATACTTGACAGCAAGATTCCACACCAGAAGTGCCAACCAGCAAAGAAGATAAACTCTTGTTCCTCCCTGTTTGTTGATATACCACATCACTGTGGTATTGTCTGTGAAAACCTTGACAGGCCCTGGAGAGAAAAGATGAAAGGCCTGAAGAGCCAGCAGAACAGCTCTCAACTCTTTGACACTGATGTGCTCTTTCTGCTGACAAGGCGACCACATCCCCTGTACCTTTAGGGAGCCATATGTTGCCCCATCCCAGCGTCTGTCTCTGTCTGTGAAAAATGTGAAAGAGTGAAGAGGGGGAAAAAGGTGTAAAGAGATTCCTGGACACTGCTGGAGTCTGCAGAATGAGGAAGATGAAGAAGAAGAGGAGAAGAACTAGAAAGAGGAAGTAAGAAGTAAGTGAACCTGAACTGATACTGAACCAACAAACGCGTTCACCAAAAACCACCAATATATGAAATGGCCAGAAGGATGGATGCCATGAAACTCATGCAAGCTCTCTGAATTCCCTGGTGGTACCCCTGAGAGTGTGAAAAGAGAGAAAAAGAAGAAAGGGAGGCATGGATGCAAACAATGGCACAGTCTGAATCCTACAACCCAGAAAAAACATGATCTTGAGAAGAAGCCAGAGAAGACTTTTTAAAATGTATTGTCAACCCCAGGATCTGAAGAAGGGGAAAGGCAAAATGAAGATTTTCCAAAAGGATCTCTGGAGAGGATGCCTGAATCAACAGGTTGTCCAAGTAAGGAAATATTTGGGTTCCTTGAAGCCTGGTAAAAGCAATCAAAGGAGCAAAGCATTTGGTGAACACCCTTAGGGCAGTAAAAAGACCAAAGGGCAAAGCAGGGAACTGAAAGTGCCAGGAAGTAACAGAGAAATGCAAAAAGTAGCTGAAAAGAGGATGGATTGAAATATGGAGATAAGCATCTTTGAGATCCTTAGACACCATAAAGGCCTGAGGGAGCAAGAGAGGAAGCAGAGTCTGAAGGGACAACATCCAAACGGAAGCACTTTCAAAAAAATGTTTAGATGAGAGAGGTCTGGAATATGTCTCCAACTGCCCTCTTTTCTGGCACTATAAACAGTCTAGAATAGAACCCTTTCCCATGTGGGACACAGGCACCTCTTGAATAGTACCCTGAGTCAAGATATCTTAAAGAACCTCTGGGAAAAAGGGAAGTTTTTCCCAAGAAGACTGATGAATGCCCATAAAAGGAGGATGGAATTTCCACAACATGAAGTGTCCCTGATGAATGAGAGACAGAACCCAAGAATCCTGGGTGATCTGTAGCCAAATAGGAAGAGAAAGGCAAAGGAAAAGAGGAATGGGGCTGGGAAGAGACAGATAGTCATATAGCACCTGGCTTGTCAGGAAAGGAAAGCTTCAGAATCCTTTAAAACTGAGTAGCCTTAGCAGGAGAAACCTGTTTGCCACTCTTTTTACCTTTAGTCGAAAGATGAGATTGGCTATGAACAAAGGCTGGCTGAGTGGGTAGTTTCTCTGAAATTTAGGCACAGGAGAAACAAACACATGTTTAAGCTCCTGTAAGGCCTTACTCTTATCCCAAAGGGGCTTAAACAAACCAGAATCAGCTTCCCAAACAAAAGTTTAGGATCCAGAGGAGCATCCATTAACTTGGCCTTAATATCATCAGGCAGAGGTTGAAGCCTAAGCCAAGAATACCTCCTTATCACTGAAGCTAAAACAACAGCCTTAGATGAGACATCTGCTGCATCATATCTACATTTGATAGAATGATGAACTACTTGAGAAGAAGTACCTAGCAAGGAAGGAACAGAAGTTTTAACATCAGAGTCTGGAAAATCAGAAAGACGTTGACAGGCCTGAGAAAGAAAAGCCAACACATACCTAGACATATGGGTCTGATTATTAATAGCCCTAAAAGTTAGTGTAGCAGAAGTGTAAATCTTCTTACCCAGCCTTTCCATGGTTCTACTATCCTTGTCAGAAGGCAATAACTTGGGTGAAGGAAGTGAGATGGCTTATCAGAGGCTACAGACACGACAGAGGGGTCAGCAGCAGGACATTTATACAAAAAAATAACAATCCTCAGGCACCCTATAAAAACCTGTCAGGCTTCTTGGGAGCAGGGGGCAGAGAATCAGGTGCATGACAGGCATTGGAAAAAGCATCCAGCAAAGCAGCCAAAACAGGAGGAATAGCCACAGGTTTAGGAGATTCCAACTGTACCTCTTACGGAAATCAGAGACCTGAGCACAATCTCACAATGAAAAAATTCCATCATCCTGGAGATTGTGTCTCCAAAGGAAATTTCCTCAAAATGAATTTCAGAACTAATAGATTCCTCTTCCTCTGACCCATAGCCCACATGAGAAGGAATTTGAGTAGAATAAGTCAGGGATTCATCATCAGAATATGACTCTTCCTGAGAAAAATCCTGTTCTCTAGCCTTTTTGAGGGGAATAGAGGACCAAATCCCCTGAGGAGGCTGTAATGACATTACAGCAGTAAACAGTCCCCGAGTAAAGGTCTGCCAGTCACTTTGTGGATCCCTAGGAGCAAAAGAAACATGTTTAGCTTTTTGTTTCTTTTTTAAGGGAATGTCCCCCTATAAAACTGAGAAGGCTCAGACCCAGAAAGGCAGTCAAGGACCATAGTAGGAACTTCCTCCCCAACTTAAGTCTGCGGAACTCCCCTAGGCCCCTCAGAAAAAAATCATGCTTCCCCCTTAATGTCTGAAACAGATGACTGCAAAGCCTCTTCAAACGTGCTGCCAACCAGATCCTCACCAGCCATCAATCCGTTCATGGCAGAGAAATACGACGATACAGACAGACAAGCCTCAGTTCATAACGACCTTGGGAGAAACACCAGGCAGAGGATTGACAATGGAAGATTCCAGTCGTACTTTTTTTTACCTTCTTTTACCCCTAATGAATGACCCTCGGGGCAGGAGATTCCTTCCATTGTATCTGTAAGAAGCTTAAGATGCTGGTTCTTAAGATACAAGGAAAGGGAAGAAAGCCTACTGTGAAGGGGTTTTTGGATGAACACCTGACAAATCGAGCAAGGCATATGGTCATGGAAAGCTCCAAGGCAAAAAAGACACTTACTGTGGTGGGCTTCATGGGGAGTCTGTCTCCCACACTGGCATTTACCCTTCTTGGATGACATTAACCCCAAACAGCACAAAAAAGGCAAGAAAAAACAACCCCCCCAATGGGGCACTTATCTGCAACTTGCTAGAATTCAACAAACAGGTGTAGGCCTTACCCATAGCATGAAAATGCATGCAACTGGTGAAAAATGGATGTAGGCAAACAGACCAGTGGTAAAATGTTTGGACTTGTGGCAAAGAAGTTCTGGAGCTGCTACACCTGAATGTCACCTTTATATCCTACGCTACGCAAGCAGCATTTGGGTAACGTTCGTCATACCTTAAAGCAATGGTAGGCTGTGGTAGACTGGCCGGACATTGGGCTTCCACCAAGGAATCCCATCTGTTAGAAGTACTGCAGCAGTGAATATAAGGACATCTAATGTATATATTGTGCATTACACTCTGCTTGATTGTATACTGCACTGTGCATGTTCACTGGAATGTATGTAAGCCCTCTCCATCTTTGTCCGGGACCCATAAATGGAGGTCATTAGCCATGGCTTGAAGGCATATATGGCATCACGTGTAACACACAATAGCAAGTATCATTATGAGTAGTTTGCAACGCATCATCATGTCACTGGGCCATCGTGGGGTTGATAATGTGTGCACCTACCAACTAAATGATCCTGTGGAATGTCTCTCCCACAAATCATTGGCATATGTCACAAATGTGTCAGGTGTGGGAGTTATGGAACTACCCAGATGATGCACAGGTGCACTGCATATAATATCCTGTGAACTACACATTTTATGGCAGTTCATGGAGTGGAAACCCTTCTGGTTGATATTCCAGATGTCATGTGGACCAGCTGGGGCCTTGATGGGAAAGTGGGAGCAGTCAGTGAACCTCAGACAACAGATAAATGGACTATGTTGTAGAATCACTGCATAGTGCTGGTTCTGTCCTTTGCTGTCCATGAAACCATATCTGCTCCTCCAAATGCATCAGCATCATATCTAGGAATTGGTGTAGGATTTTCAAAGTCAATACCTGAGAAACTTCTAGCATGTCCCAGTTAAATGATGGGATGTCTCTGTAGCAAGAATGGGTAATGCTACACAAACCTGTGGGCCCCCTGGGATAGACATTCCATGCTTCCCCCCTGGTCTCATGTCAGGATAGCACAAATCAACCAGCTCAACTATAATAGCTTTGTTCACATTGTAATAGTTAATTATATCCCTGTCATGGAGGTGATGGTACTTCAGCTGATGACAGACAGTTCTGTGATGGGTACGGTAGAGTAATAATTCAAAAAAGCAGCTAATATCATACTTGAAAGGTGAAAGTAGATGCTACTCCTGCATCATTGTGCAAGTGATAATTCTGCTCACCAAGAAATGCTGATGTACAGAAAAGATGATCATCATGGCTCATTATGTAATTTTATACATTTTTGAATAAGTAGCTCCATGTTTTTTGTCATAATTTCCATAAATGGTAGATCTTATTAGCATGTCTTTGCTCATCTGCATGCCCTTATACTATCATTTGCATGTAACGCATACAGTGCTATTTTCCATGGTTGTTCAATTGCACTGAGTCTCTGAATAGGCTCCTCCCTACTTGTCACCATTTACCTTAGTATTTCACTTAATAACAGTGTGTTAATTGTTTCTGAATACTCCCAAATTCTGTCTTTCTTCACTAACCTTTGACACATCTAGGTAAAGTCACAAAAAATTGGTTTTAATAAATTTTATTGTTGAATAGCTGTGCAATTGCATTCAGAGGAACCTTCATCTCTGTGGAACAGTTATAATGTCTTGGTGAACTTGGCAGACTGAGCAAAGCCAAATTCAAAGGGGAGAGAATGCAAATCTGCATTCCAAGGACTAACAATGCAGTGGAGATGTGCTGTTTAACTTGCTATGAAATGTCTACATCTCTCCTTGCAGTACTGTTGGAACTAAATGCTGTCCTGCATTTTTTATGATTATGCATAGTGATCAGCAATGGTTCATATTTACAACTTTATTTATCAAGGTATTAATGAGGAGTTTGGCATATGAGCTGACTAAAGACTTAACTTCTATCAATGTCATGCAGTGATATTCCCAGCAGGGGGCATAAATGAGAAAATGACACATTTTGTTTTAAACTTCCTGGAGCATGTTTAAGAAATTCCCCAATGCCCTAGCAACGACTGGTGTGGTATTCTCCATAACGGGTAGTATTACATTCTTGACCACTGACACTCTGGCTTCTCTGTAGAGTAGACTGGATATTCTGTGACCAGGCACTAGACTAACCTGGGGTTTGGCTATTGATTAGCTTACATGCAAGAAGAGAGCAAGGGACAGGCCAACTCATACTCCCAAGTATTTGCAGGCGTCTACAGCTTTTAACCGGAATCCCATCAGGGACTGTAATATCTTTTTTAAGTTCCAGATACCATGGTTTTAGCTTTAGAAACACTACCTTTAAGTCAAGGTTTGTAAGCCGCGGTGGTACAGTGGTAGCGTTGTTGGTACAGTGGTAGCGTTGTTGCCTCACAGCAAGAGGTTCTCCTGTTCGATTCTTGGCTGGAGTGCTTTCTGTGTGGAGTATGCATGTCCTCCCCATGGTCGAGTGGCCTCCGAAAGACATGCATGAATGGGCGTGCCTTCACTGAAGGTTGGGTGTTGGGCTGGCAACTCGGCACCATAAAAATCAACTACCAATCATTAGCGGACTGGAGTTCTGCTGTGGTGACCCCTAACTGAGAAAAGCTGAAAAGACAAACAACAACAACCTTTAAGTCAAAGTTTGTCCAGCTGTAAGCAAATGTGTGCAAGTCTGTTAGACAAGATGGGAACCTGTAACACAATTAATTGATGACAAACATTAAAACAATTTGAAAGATGTTATATAGGAGTATGTATCCTGCTTCAGCAGGTTTATAAGCAAACAATAATGCACAGTTTACAACATGAAAGTATAGAAAATAGACAAGTAATTTGTGACTCACTCAGTTACTCCATGCCACAGCACAACAGAATAATTTTAGTTAGCACTGCAGACGCTCTTAGATGCCACCATGCTGTTTGAAACATTTTGGATTTGGGATGATAGAAATGGGGTGAAGGATATGGGAAGGTAGGGTTACTCTAGAGACATGCACAATTTGCAAATCGAACCTTGGATGGGATATGATAGGGATGGTCTGTCCACAGCACTAAGAGCTGCTTATAATATTTTAATGAAGGGGCTATGAGGGGGCTATATTACTTTAAAATGCCAGACTGACACTTGGAAAGAGATACCTTTCAGACATAGTAAATTAATTACTTGTTTACTGTGTGTTGGGGGCAGAGAATTATTCAATGTACAAATCATTACAGTATTACAAAGTAGGTGAAGAACGGGGGACTACTGTACACATAGGCATTTACTTCCATTACTAGAAGTGGAGAATTACAAAGGTAGCTAACTTAGACATGACCATAGTATTCAACTTCTTTATTCAGGAATCGGGGGCAAAGCCAAAAATAATCAGTAAACAAATGGTCAACTCAAAAAAAATTTAAGTATAACTCTGATTCACTTAAAAAGTTAATGAAACATGTTTTGTGTCAGCTTACACTGTCTAAGAAGTATAGAGCTATAATGCTTGCATTACTGATTGGGTGTATTCCTAAGCAAATTTTATGACGGACAGGGCAAACACATGAAGCAAAATGAGGGACAGTTAAGATGTATGGATATGACCACATCAAAGTAAGACTCATGATGAAAGGAAAGACAACAACTATAAACAAAAGCATTTAACTCTGTTTTACAAGGCAGAGCTGGAGAAGGCAGAAGGACTACTCTAGAAATGAGCATAATGTTCTGGTGATAACAAAGGAGAGGAAGACAGTGAGTGATAATAGGTAAGATTCATGCAGGTTAAGATGGGGGATACAGGTAGTCTTTTTCAACGTTATGCTGTAGGGATCTTGCTATGTGCTCTGTTCTGTGAAGCAGGATGAAATACATGAAGGGATAGCTAATTATACATTCAATGTTTATAAGCAACTTGCCTTACATAATAGGTTCATAGGTTGGTACTAGGCTATTGGCCCTAGGGCCTATACAAACCTCGCCATAACAATTCCCTAGCTATGTCTTCCCACACTATTCACTTCCTTGGACCCTTGTCTAGCAGGGCGACTGACGTGATCCTTGGGGTGAATTTCCTTTCTCCCATCCAATCGTCAAGGTTCCTTTTGAAAAGGTCCAAGGAGGCGCTCTGCTTGACATGTATGGGCAGTCTATTCCAGAGGCTGGGGAGTCTCTGGGTCAGGAACCTATCCCTCCAGCATGTTTTGTTTAATGTGATGACAAGGTTTAGATCCCTGGAGTGTGTGGCTCTGAGGGATTGGGATTTCTTTAAGTGCAGCATGTTCAACAGCTCTGGGATTGACATGGCCTTGTATGTTAAGCAGAGATCGCCTCTGAGTAGATGATATGTGACAGAGTATAGCTGGAGTTTTTTAGGGCGGTCAGCATAGGGCATCTGCTGTAGGCCTGTGATTCTTTTAGTGAGGTATTTCTGCGGCCTTTCCAGTTGTTGCAGATGTCTTGAGAGGTACATACCAAATGGGGAGTAGTATTCTATAATGGGTCTAATGAGGGATGAGTACAGCGGGACAATGACCTCCTTTTTTCTGGATGAAAAGCCCTTAGTGATGTGGTGTGCCACATAGAAGGATTTCCTGACTGTTGTGGCAATGTGGTTATTGAAGGTGAGACCACTGTCCACCTGTGTCCCTAAGTCTCTTATCACACTTTCAGTGTTTAGTGTACTGCCACCTATGTGGTAATTCATGGGTACATGTTTATTCCTAAAGGGGATAACTATACATTTCTTGGCATTGAGCTTGAGCCCATGGCTCTGGCACCAAGCATCTGTTTCTGTAAGGCCCTTTTGTAGAATATCCACATCATTTGGGGATTCAGTAATGGCTTCCAGTTTGCAGTCATCTGCGAACTTTGTTAGCCAGAGTCCCTTAGTTTTGGCCTGTACTTCAGAGCTGTAGTATCCCAGGACTGAATCCTGAGGTACTCCGCTTGTCACTTGTCTGGAGCTGGATTTGGAGTCAGCTACTTTTACAGCGTGGGTTCTGTCAGTAAGCCAGTTGGCAACCCATCGAGTGACGTAGGGATTAATGCCCAGATTAGTAAGTTTATCTATGATTCCAGAGTGAGGGATGGTGTCAAAGGCCTTGGTGAGGTTCAGATAGGCTGTGTGGACTGCCTTAGCCTCATCCACAGCTCTGAAGACTAATTCGAAGAAGTCAATCAGGTTCAGGAGACAAGACATAACTCAGTCTTTGGCATCTTTTCATTGCATACAATATGCTGTTATAAGACTGCCTGACTTTATATTTTATGAATCCCAGATAAATACATAATTTTCTGATAAAATGTAATTATTTGCATTTGTTTAACAGAAAAGTCCAACTGGGCAAAACTCCTTTTCAGTGGAGACCCAAGGAGAAAAGTTCCAGATAGGAAACCCAATCAGAGGAGCAGAAAATTTACAAAACTCAACAATACAATTTAAAAAAAAAACAATATTATAAAAATGCAAATACTACAACAAAAGTTACACACTCAACTATACAATTTGTAAAAGTGCGTTAATAATTAATGGAGATGGCAATTATAGTAGAGCAGAAATGGTATAGTAAAATCATGATAGGAGAAAGGAAGAAAAACAAAAAAGAAGAAGGAGAAGAAGAAAAAATATTTGGGAAACACAGATAGTACATTATTTGAGGAGTATAAAATTGTAAGAGTGACAGAATTAGGAGGTAATATAAAGAAGGGACATTTTGAGCTTCTTTCAAAAGGCTTGAAATTCATCCCCTACAAAAAGGGAGATATTGCCAAAACTTTATTGGATATTAAAATGTTCCTAAGGAAAGTCAACCTTACTATCATGTTCCCTACTACAACAACTTGTAATAATAGGGAATTAAAATGTAAAACCACGTACAACCCACCATTACATCCTCAATTAAAAATTTTAGAGAAAATAATGGAGAAAGAAGTGAGGAGAGAAAAAACCAGTACGAGATATAAGGCTAATTTAAGTAAAAATGAAAAAGAATGTTTGTATGAAATGTAAAACAATACTAATATTAGAGTGATGAAACCACATAAGGGTGGTGGAGTGGTAATAATGGATAATATTCAGTATGAGAACAAGATGAACATGATATTATGGGATGACACAAGGTACTCTAGTATTTCAAAAAATGAGGTAAATATAGCATATTATAAAATTGATGTGGGTTTATGGGATATGGTACAAGAGGAACTCATAGATTATAATACTTATAGATTTTTAAAAGTGGATAAATCAAAAATTCCTTCTATATTTGTTATCCCTAAACACATAAAAGTGAAATTGACCTGCCCCTTAGACCCATAGTATCTGCTGAGGGGTCTAAAACACATTCTTTGGCCAAGTATGTAGATATGAAATTAAAAAGATTATGGGTAGGAAGAGAGTTTATATTGAAGGACCCCTGGGATTTATTAAAAGTATTTTCCAATGACTTATATCAGGATGATTTGCTATTTATAACCATAGATATAGTGGACTTATTTTCCTCTATACCATGGAAGGAAGGTATGGAAATGTTTGAGGAAATAGTCTAAGAAGACCGGGGTTTATTACAAAATGAAAAATTAGTTAACACCTGGTTAATGGATATGGTCTTAAAAAATAATTTTTTATATTTTAATAGGGAATTCTTTCAACAGACCCAAGGGGTAGCCATGGGGGTTGCTTGTGCCCCAACCTATGCCAACTTAGTTTTGGCTAAGTGGGAAGAGAGATACATTGTCAACACAGAATTTAGAAATTGTTGGAAACTATATCGTAGGTTTCTGGACGACGTAGTTATCTTCCGGATAGGAGGAAAGGAGAAATTTGAGGAGTTTATGATGTACCTAAACCAAACTACCAAGTTTTTAAAATTTACCTATAAGATATCTGACACAAATTTGCAATATTTAGATGTGGAAATATTTAAAGTGAATAAGAAATTTGGAACTAGAGTCTTTAGAAAAGAGACTTTTTGTAATTATTTTCTGCACTATGATAGTGCGCACCCCTTACATTGCAAGAAAAACATTGTGAAGGGCCAGTTTGTGAGGGGGTGTCGCATGACTAGTGCAGATGAAGATTTTGTATTTGAATGTGATTTATTGGAAAGGATGTTCCTAGAAAGAGGGTACCCTTTAAAATTTATTAAAAACATAAGAGATGAAGTTGAGAAAGGTAGAACTAACAAGTTTAAACCAATTTTAAATAACTGTGAGCAAAACCAAGTAGGAATGATTAATAAGGAGAACAATGGATTCAATTATGAACAGGTCCTGGTTATAGAATAAAATGCAGTTAATAATAATGTTAAAAAAATGTTTTTAAAAGAATGGGAAAGGTTTATTTCCATTACAGACCTAGATAATATACCTAAAGTTCCTCAGAAAGTGACATATAAAAATTCCCAAAACATTAGGACTATTTTGGAGAATAAACAACAGACAAATAATAAAAACAAGGCAGGTACCTACAAATGTGGTCATTGTAATCAATGTAATTATGTTATGAACACTGATAGATTTTACTTGGAAAGTAGAAAGAGATGGCTTACAAGTCATGACCACTATAATTGTGAGTCTAAGGGCTTAGTATACCTGGCTTCTTGTTCAGTTTGTAAATCCTTCTATATAGGAAAGACCAAAAGAATGCTTAAAAGAAGGATTTACGAACATATGTACGAGATGACAATAGGTAAAGACACTAATGCTTTATTTAAATATTAAAAAAAATGCTTGGAATCCAAATTTACCTTTATGGTTTTAGAACAGGTCAAACTGGACATCAGGAGTGGACCTTGGGAAGAAAAAATTGAATTCAGGGAATTATGGTGGCAACTGACCCTGGAGGCAGAGAATCCCCCTGGATTGAATGACTACCTTTCAATACTCCCTTTATTAAAGTTAAGATCAGCTAAACTTTGAAAACAGTTTAAGGTAACATCCACAAGATGGCAACATAACCCTTTTATGTGATGGGATTGTTCAAGACATTTTTTCCCCTGATTTTCACTACCTCTGAACTAGATTAAATAATTTTTTAAACATTCTTATAAAAATGTTTATATTATAATTGTCAAATATGTTTTAAATAAGCAGTTTTAGGACTTTTTTTTAATAATAACAATAATTTTTTAAGATGTTTCAGATGAAAGAATGGGTAATTTGTGACAAACATTTAGTTTTGTTACCTAAGAAAACAAGGGAATGAATATTCATAAAATGCAAAGGAGGCTGAGCGAGGCTAGGATGGAACATTTAAATATTTGAATATTCAAATATTTAAATAATGGAATTTAACACAACATAATAGGTTGTTTTAAACACTGAGAATGGTTTCTTATTAGTTTTAATTAATTAGTGGTAATATAAATACAGGAAATTAAAATGCACTGGTCATAAGACGAAAACGCATTTTTTTATGTTTCAAGGCATTCATGGTTTTTGTGTTTGGATTGGTTGCTTCTATGTTTGTGGCTTAAATAAATGAACTAGCAAACATAATTTTCACCTCCGCTCCATTTTCTTGGCACCTTTTGGGATTATTAGTTGATTCAGTGCTGGTTCTACTCTTTTTTTCTTGGTTTACAGTGTACTATTACCTTAATCCACTTAATAAGTTAATAGAACTCAGGTTGTATAGACAAAAATAAGTATGAAACTCTAGTTTTTGGCACTACTGGTTGACTGAAATGGTCTGTGGTGTATGGGGAGCATGCTGAAGACTTCCAGAAAAGTTGGGGGAACACTAGAAGACACCAGGGATTTTTTAATTTAAATATTACTCCAATCCACTTAAAAATAAAATTAAGAGAGCAACAGGTCTTGCATCCAGATGCATTTGCTGAGCAATAGGAAGAATGAAACTCTAATGCCTGTCATTATTGAATGACAGTATTAATTTGTGATTTACAAGGTACAGTGGCTAATTGGGGATGTTCTGTACACTCAGGGACAGGTAAGACATGTGGTGGTTTGTGTGTGTGTGTGTGTGTGTGTGTGTGTGTGTGTGTGTGTGTGTGTGTGTGTGTGTGTGTGCATCACCTGCTAATGGGTCTGTTAATGGTTGGTGTAATTACTGAGCAATTCAGATATATGCATATTAGTTGATAATGTGTTCATTCCTCATTGTGGCTAATGTGTCGCTGAATCACTGGTTTCTGTGATTATGCTAACAGGCCCTGTAGCTGCAGCCTTACTTCCTGTGGCCAATCATGTTTCTGAATCCTGGCCAGTAGCTACAGCTGTCATGTACTAGATGGAAAGTATGACATGGTATTGCTTAAAAGTTTACATAACTGCATCTAAATTTGTCAAGAGATACATAACTAGTATACATTACAGCTGCAGAGCTCTAACTGCTTGTTTGTACATCAGATTTGAGTACTATGACATTTTTGTTCATAGTTTTAGCAATAATTTATTATTTAATTTAAGAGTGTAGGTATGTATTTATGTATTTGTACAACTGATATCTCATTGAGCTGGTCACTGGATTGCCAGCTAGCTTACAAACAGAACTCAGGAATCCAGGATTGGTGAGACCACCTGCACTAAGAGACCAGTCACCAGTGGGGTACCTCAGGAATCCATGCTAGGACTGCTCCTATTTGGCATCTACTTCTCAGAGGTAATGGCTAATGTCAAGGGTCTTTTGCTGACCAAGTTCACAGATGACTGCAAATTGGGAGCAATCTCACATTTCCTCATGACACAAACATCTTACAAGGGGGTCTAAGCGAGAAAAATGACTGGTGCCAAAGTCACAGACTAAAACTCAGTGCCATGAAATGGATTATAGTAACTTTTCAGAAAACTTCCACCTAGACTAATTACTCCATTGATATGACACCCCTAAGAGTTGATCTAGTAGTCAGGGATCTGGGAATATATGTACACAAGAATCTGGCCTTTGACCAACATGTGGCCATGGTAGTAAGAAATTCATTCTATGTCACCAAAAGTATAAGTAAGGGCATGACATCCTGGTCTAAGGAAGTCATAGTGCCACTTTATTTGGCCTTTATCGGACCCATCATTGAGTATAATGCCCCTTTGGGCATGTACCTGACCAGATATATGTAACAGTTAGAATGCCCACAAATGTTCCTTACCAGGAGACTCCAGGGTATAAACACACATTATCCTATACAGATTGCCTTAAAGCGTTATCTCTATACTCGGTCTACTACAGGTTACTGACAGTTAATCCATGCCTGCATACAATGCATCCTTGGATCTAGCTCTGATGGACCTTTTGCACATCGACAAAATGATAAGCATCAGAACTACTAGATCCAAGGATTTAAATTTTGTTTGTGACATAATTAAGACAATGGCAAGATAGACATGTGACATAGAGGATCCCCATACTCTGGAACAAGCTCCTCGTCCATGTGAAGCAGAGTCCTTCCATAACCCTATTTAAGCATAACCTTGAACAAAGGATGGGGAAATCAGAAATTCACCTCAGGTCTGGCAGCCATGTCTCTGATAAACAGAGGCAGACAGTGATGCTCAAACTAACATACCCACCCACATAACCTCTAGAAACTTCCCAACTAACATACCCCGTCCTAATAAATGCCCATGATACATAGGGACACAATTGGGACGGTTGCATGGCTAGCCTTATAAAGGCCCTAGTGGGAATTAACCTAGTATATACCTATGAACCTATATCTATTTTAGTATATGACCTAGACCACCAGTAATGAAAACTGACAAAATTAAAAACAGAATATGACTCACTTATGAAATGCTAGCAACCTGAGGAAAGATTTTCAGTTGATATTGAAATACAGAGGATGGTTCTAAAACTTTTTAGAAGCAGTTTACATTCATTAGCAGTATTACTAAATGAATGTAACAAACAGTATACAGGATTCAAATATATCTGTATTACTCAGTTAACTTATAATGAAGGAGGAATAGCAGGACTGAGAGAGAAATTTAGAGTTTTTAGTTCATATTTAAATAAACAGGACAGTTCTTATTTAGAAGTAATTTAAATTCCTAGGAGTATTACTAAATGAATATAACAAATAGTCAACAGGATGCAAAATATCTTTATACTAGTGACTTAGGTAGTAATGTTGGAGGAAGAGCGTGACTGAGGGAAACGTTGGGGATGTGGGAGCAACATGTGCAATGAATAGAAGTAGTGAGGTGTGGGATAAAGAACATTCTGAAAGTCAGTAAGTTGGAAAAGGTAATGCCACTATGCTGGCAAATGAGTGTGCCAAAATGCTGAGTGATATCTTATTTTCAATCTGATGTCTATATGGAAATATTTGCTGTAAGTACTAGACACCAGGCAGTTAAGGTTACTGAGATATTGCTTGTTTGCAAAAATATACAAAAAGTACAGAAATTCAGTTGTCATTGCCAGTTATAAAATTAGAACCATAAGGATGAGTGATATTTATGTATGCTTGACTTATGTATGCTGAACAATTTTTGTGTTTAGGACTTCTGAATGGCTTCTATGAATCAAGAGTTATGAACATGTGTTTCAAGAACAGCTTTAGAAAAGAAGGTATTTTAAAAAGTTCGGGATGCAGTATTGTTTTTAACAGATGAAGATAACAGCCAGCATTCCTGCGCTGAGAGTTATTGAATTAAGATTTGTCCCTGCAACTAAAAACAGACATTTAGCACCACTATCACATGATCACAGAGATGGTAGTTTGGGCAGTAATAGATTATTAGATGGGGTGTATACATTTGGCAAAAACATAACAGCCATTACACAGCCATGCATATGGTACTACCCCAAGTAAGAGGCAGCCATCAGAGTGGAAACAAATTAGATATTCAGAGATGAAATTCAGGAGGATGTAATCTCCTAATGGAGTGATTCACATCAGCTGAAAGAAGCATTAGTCTTTGAGTATAGTCCTAGCTTTCTGTAGAAAAAAAACTGAATCAAAAGGCTTTATGCTGGAAGTCCTTTCACTGTGCACTACTGAAGATATCATGTCCAAGCTACCATTTACACAGGATCTGTAGTTATACAATTACATATTCAACAAAAGATAGTGTTTGTCTGAGGCATGTTTTGAACAAACAGATGAAATAATCTGAAAATGTACTTTATACGTACTGGATGTTAAAGCTATGTCTGCTTAGAAGAAAAGTTTACTAAGGGATAATGTGTCTTGGGTGCTTATAGTGATTGACTTGACTCATCACACTTTCAAGTCCAAGAGATCACTCATGGAATCATCCGTTGCCTCCACACAATTGATATTATCTGTGTAGTCAGGACATCCTTTTAAAGCTTGAATCACAGATGAAATCTCATTTGATCTATGCATGTCATATCAAGCAGAGAAACGAATGCGCATGGTTTCAGAGTGGCAGTCAAGCAGTAAGGTACCACAGAATGAGAATATTTTTAAGGCAACAGAAAGCAAATACCATAACTTGTTCACTTCTCAGTCAGCATTAAGGTGATCTTACAAATCTCTCCACAAGTGAAATATCAGGATGCATTGTGCTGTATCTGCAGTAATATGATTTTATCTCACCCTCTCTTGTCTCTCTTTCTCTTTTTATCACCCTCCGTCTCTCTCTTTATATATATATATATATATATATCTATATATAGATGTTGTTGTTGTTTGTCTTTCGGCTTTTCCCGGTTAGGGGTCGCCACAGTGGAACTCCGGTCCACTAATGATTGGCAGTAGATTTTCACAAACGCTGAGGTGCCAGCTCGACGTCCAACCTTCAATGAAGGCACGCCCATTTACGCATGTCTTTTGAACGCCCACCCAACCGCGGGGAGGACATGCAGACTCCACACAG
>NC_056727.1:826018587-826191087 GCF_019279795.1 Protopterus annectens | reverse complement strand
ACAAAAGCAATTTATTCTTCAAGGGTAACAGGCACTTTATTTGTAGATTAAGCAATTGCATATAAAGTGTTTGCTAGCAGCAACCTCTTTATTAGTTACAAATTTTTTCAATGTGGAGTTTACTACTTCAGAGATTGTGTATTTTTTACTGATACTGGTGGACTTGAGTAGACTTTTTATGATGGAAATGTTCTGAATTGGGCAGTTTTGTCATTGGTGGATGCTTTTTGTTTCATTGTTTACTGGAAAAATGTTCAAAACAATAAATTTAAAATGCCCTCTAACAACTGTACTGTATTGTACAAGGAATATAATGTAATACGGTCAGGAAGGTGTATCAAAGAGCACGTTATGTTCGAGGGGCCTATGATTTTGAAGACAGCCCAGAGTTAATATTTGCCATTGGCAAAATGTATTTTCTCTGAAAGTGGGTTTCAGTGCTGTTTCAATGCATGCGAGTTTCAAGAGCAGAGAAGTTTTAATGTTAGTCTATTTTCATTGTGAGACTGCATTGCTTTAACAGATATGTATTAGGGTTTGTGCTGTAAAATGCAAAATAAAACTTTCAAATGAAATCCTAAATCATCGCACAAGTAAAGCAGTATGCACATTAGTGTTTATGATAAATGGGGCAAAATAACCAAGGAATGGGACATTGGAATGGCTGCAGGGGCGAGGCTCCATTTGACCATGATTTTGTGAGGGGGGTAGAAAGCTCAGACAGCCCCGGTTGAACTATACCTCTCAGTTGTCCATATCTTTGCAGAATGAATAGATATTTGCTGCTTATTTTTGGTTTGTTCCTCAAATTTGTGGTTTTCTACCAAATCATTTAGGAATGAAGCCATTAAATGACAGACATTGAGTTTCAGATGTCATAACCTTCAGAAAAATGCATGCTAATGCAAGACTGTCTTTAAGTTTATACAAGAGCAATTTTTCGTAGTGTTTGTATGTTCCCCAATATATTTGGCCTTGTTCAGATTTCCTGCATTAAGAGGTTGAGAGGTACGTGCAAATCACTTTGTAGATTGGGAATATCCAAACATCTCAATTGTCCCCAATTCTGGCTCAAAATGTTGCTCTCCCCTAATAATCCCTCCTCCAAAATGGCAATTTTGGAAGAAAATGTGGAGGGTTTACAATTATATATAATTGTAATGATCACTTATAGATTACCTTTATTTCAGAAATGCATGTGGATGCTCTTATTTTGTTAGCTGCTTCAAGTTAACTGTTAATATTAAAAGGTGTCCCTTTTTGACAGGTATTTTGCATCACATTTTGGTCCGTTTTCATAAAATTGTGGTTTTCTGGCAAATTAGTGGCAAGTCATTAAAGATTGAAGTTAGAAAATAATGGCAGACATTTGAGTTTCAGATTTCATACCCTTCAGAAAATTTGTACTAATGCAAGATCTGCCTGTTCTATTTAAGTTATAAGAGCAATATTTAAAAATTGGCCTTATTTTTGGGCTTGTGTCCCACTTCTAGTTCTATGTATGGCTTTGTCCAGATTTCTTGCTCTGAAGTTGAGAGGTATGAGTGTCAGATCCATCACTGTCAGCCAGAGACATTTCAAATTGTGACATACTTATTGCACCCCACTCCCCATTGTAGTGGTTCTGGATGTGTCCATGGAAGGCAAGGAGCAGTTATGCAGTGTAAGTGTGGAGAGTATTCCCCCATCCAAAGTAGGTCACAAATACGACCGTGGCTTTTCATCTGTCCTTGATTTTGCAAAATGTTCTGGTTTTCTATCAGATTTTTGTACTGTTGATTTATGCTTCTTATTCAGGAACTGTATGCTGTCACAGTGCCCTTTTGCTCTGTTTAAGTAGCCATGGTTTAATGAACATCAGGTAAGCTTGTCAGAGATTGTAAGATGCAAGTAAGCTTTAGTAAGCTTGTCGGACATTGTAAGATGCAAGTAAGCTTTAGTAAGTATATTGTTAAAGAATTACCAGCATTGAAAGCCTTTTCGTTGTTGCCATGCAGAGAATATTTACATGACTAGATAATGTATAAGCCTTGGGTATTGAAATGCATATGACAGTATTTTATTTATTTATTTTATTTGCAGTTGGTTTTCCAGGATAGTCCATTGGGCCAAATGAACCCGTTTTCAATGGAGTCCTGGGGAGAAAAGCTCCAAAACTAAGTAGGTTATTAATAGATATACAAATTATACAATTACACAGAAGTTAATCATACAAGAAATAACAATTTGCAAATAATACAACAAAAACTAGAGCGAGTACAATCTAGTGATGAAATTAATAGGTAATACAGACTAAAGGGAAATTTAGCACAAAAGCACTGAGAAATAACATATTTGGAAGCATTTCATGACAATATTGAGGAATAATAACATATTAGGAAGCAATGCACAAAAGTACTGAGAAGCAATAACGTATTAGGGAAGCAATACTTAGGAAGTGTGGCCTAGTATATTCTTTCAGATTTATTGTAGGAATAATAATATGTATGAGTTAGGGTGGGTAATTAGGAAAGTTGCAGGAGGAAACAGAGGAAGAAAGAAGATGGAGTTTGCAAGTTAGTTATGTTGGGTGGGAGCAAGACCATTCCCACTGGGATACTAGATGTGAGTGAAGAGATCTTTTAAATATAAAATGGTTGGGGGTGGTGCGAATGGAAGGTGGTAGGGAGTTCCAAAGGCATGCAAGGCCATAAGACAGAAGATTTTTGCCTGGGGGACGAGTTGGTTTATATACTTCTAATAGATTTTGATTGTTGGACCTTAATACTCTAGCAGGAAGGTGCATTTTAAAGGCTGATGAAAGGGAAGGACAAAGGGAGGGGTTGAAAATGAGCTTATGTGCAAGATTTAGTTGAGTATATGTGAGATAACTGGGTAGCTCTAGCCATTTTAGTTTTTGGAGAGGAACAGTGGTGGGTGGTGGACTTGTGGTTGGTAGCGAACTTGGCAATTTTGTTGTAGCAAGAGGAAAGTTGTGTTTTTAGAGAGGTCTGTAGATTAGTTAGGAGTGGAGCTCCATAGAGGAGGGAGGGGATAAGAAATGAGGTAGAGGGTGATTTTGGTAGCAGGTGTAAGGTAATGATTTTGTCGGTAAAGCATACCTCGTTTTGATGGGTTTTCTTGATATTTAACTGTAGGTGGGAGTTGAATTTGAGCTGGTTATCAATTTGGACCCCAAGTAACTTGGTCTCGGACACCAGTTCCAGGGGTAGATTATTTTGTCTAGAGATGTGGAATGTGTTTATATTGAAAGAAGTTGCCTTAGAGGGGGTGAATAACATTAATTTGGTTTTAGAGGCATTGAGTGCTAGGTGATTCCTTTTCATCCATTGCTCAGTTGTTGTAAAAGCATCTTGAGTCAGTTTTAGGAGTGAGGGGATAGAGGTGGCAGCGCAGATAATAGCAGAATCATCGGCATATTGGACGATGTCTGAGAATGGGATACAGTTGCGGAAATCATTTATAAATATATTGAAGAGAAGGGGACTCAGTATAGAGCCCTGGGGTACCCCAGTAGGAGTATTTAGAAATGAGGAGGTGGCCTTTTTCCATTTGACTGCTTGAGATCTGTTAGATAAGTAGCTGGAGAACCAGTTCAAGGAGGAGGGAGATAGGTAAAGTTTAGTTAGTAGCAGGCTGTGAGAGAGTGTCAAAGGCCTTAGAGAGGTCGAGTAGTAGGGTAGAAACAATTTGGCCAGAGTCGGGCTTTATTTACAGTTTCAAGGAAGGAGAGGAGGGCAGTCATAGTGCTATGATGTGGTCTGAATCCATGTGTGGGAGTTAGTAGGTGATTATCTAAGAGATGTGGAAGGAGTTGTAGTTGGATACGCTTTTCTAGGAGTTTAGAGATGGGGGACAGAATAGCGATGAGGCGGAAATTAGTAACATTGTTGTTGTTGCCACCTTTTATGTAGAGGTATGATAAAGGCCCTTTTCCAGACTTGGGGTACTATACATTCTTGGATAGAGCAGTTGATTAAAATGCTAATAGGGTAAGTGATTGCTTCAGCAGCTTTGCTAAGAAAGTAAGAAGGGATGTTATCAGGAGCATTGGTGCATGGCTTCAGTTTCATAAGGAGTTTCTTTATAGTAGAAGTGGGTATAGGTTTAAATGAGAAAAAAGGAGTGTGAAGAGGGAGAATTAGGGGCAGATGAAGCTGATGAAGTAGTAGGAGTAGGAGGAGTGGCGGGATGGGAGTTAGTAGATGGGAATGAGGAAGTAGTAGCAGTAGGGTAGAGAGATGGTTGGGGATGGTAAGGAGTTTTGGAGAATGTAGTGGTGTTAGAGAAAGATGATGTTAATTTGGAAATGGATTCAATGAAAAGAGTTAAATTGGGTAGCCAAGTCATGGTTAGGAGCATTTGGGTCTGGGGTAGGGGTATCTGGTTTGCTGGGGTTAAGTAGAGTAGAGATACCTTTCCAAAATTTCTGAGGGTTTGATTTTATTATTGTTTTGAAGTGTGGAAAAGTAGTTTTGTCGGTCGAAGATTATGAGCTTTTTTACCTTATTTCGAAGTATTTTATATTCATTGTAATAAAAGGACAGGATTACAGTATTTTCAGAAGCTCATTACATTTTATTGCAGACCAGTGTCTTATAGCAGTGTCTGTGTGTTAGTACACTTGTAGTTGGGTGGCTTTAATGGTATATGGTAAATAAGCATTGCTACCTTACTTAAAAGCCAAGCCCTGCAACAACTAGCTCCACACTGAAGTCAAAACACAATAGCTCTGGTGGGTAAATGTACTCTGTAGTAATCAAAAAAGGCAAATGTTTAAAATAACTACAGCTTATGTGCAAACACAATAGGTAGTGATGAAACAATGCTCTGCTAAAAATGCTTTAATGCTTCACATTGCTGAGCTGCAGATCAGTTATCACTGGCTACCAGGATTTCACCCACTTCAGCTCAAGCACTGTGCCGTTCAATGCAACCTTCCCAGAACTAATTCAAGTCTGACCAGAATTATTTGGTGTGTGTATAAGTGGGAGGTAGCATACCCCTCAGCTGCCCAGATTTTTGCCCCATATTCCTCCTAAAAAGGATTGAAGTTGCTAAATGAGACATTTCAGTTTTAGATGTCATGTCATTTAGAAAAATGCATACTAACACAACTCCTGTTATTCTTGCAATTTTCTAAGTTTCTGAGAGCCATATTTATAATCTATCCCTATTTATTTTAGGCTTTGTCCAGATTTCTTGCACTAAGGTTGAGACCTTGAGGGGTGTGGTATGTTTGTGAGAGAGAAAGTGAAATGCCCAAGTTAGAGTTAACAGGTGGAATTTTCAAGTGCATTTTCAAGGAACTGTGAGTTTTAAGGGAAGCTAAGTTCACTGCTGCTCATGCCATGTCTATTTACAATGTGCAACTGTTTTGTTTAGCAAATGGTATCTCTGTTGTGGTATAAAGTTTTAAAGCTATGTTAGTAGCACCACAAGTAGAATACTTGCATCTTAATGTAAAGGCTTGAGGGTCTATTCCTACAGCATATACATTTGTATGCTGCAGTCCTCAGGATGTCCTCCTTTGGATGAGATGCCTAATAACTATGAACCTGTTTTTCAGATTGTCATCCATTTTCTATTGCAATATACCAGCTTACCATTTTTTAAATTTAACATAGGCAATTTATTCTTTGACGGCAGCAGGCACTGAATTTGTAGATGAAACACTGAAATATACAGTTGTTTTCTAGCAACAACATCTTCATTAGTTTCAGATATCTTTAATGTGGAATTATTCAGATTACTTTTACTTCAGCAGAGACACTCAAACAAGTGCTGCTGTATAATACAAGGGATATAATTCAATTATATATTATAATTAATACAATCAGGTAAATCAAATAACTTTTGCATGGCCCTAACGGTGTGCAAGGAGCCTATTGCTTGAAAACAGTTCAAAGGTAAATAACCTGCCACTGGCCAGATGCATTTTCTTTGAATGGGTTTCAATGCTGTTTCATTGAATGTGAGTTTCAAAAGTAGAGAAGCTTTAATGCCAAGTCTGTTTTCATTGTAAGACTATTGCTTTGTTTAGGTTTAGTAAATGTCTCAGTGTTTGGGCTATAATGTTTGAAATAAAAGTTGTAAATTAAATCCAACTGCCTGTAATCATTGTAGAACTAAAGCATAAAACAGTATGCACACAGATTTGAACAGTGTCTACAGTAAACGGGGAGAAATAGCCAAGTAATGGGACACTGGAATGGCTGTGTGGGCGGGGCTTGGTGTGGGTGGACTTGGGCGGGGCTGTGTTGGCAGGGGGCGGGGTGAGCTATGTGGGTGGGGCTCTGGGTTTGCACCCCCCTGCAAAAATCCTATGGGCTCCCTTGTCACCATAGTCTCATTTACAGCAGCAGTACACACCATAGTCTCATGTACAGCAGCAGTAATCACCACACTCTCATTTACAGAAGCAGTACTCACCATAGTTTCATTTACAACAGCAGTACCCACCACAGCCTCATTTACAGCAGCAGTACTCACCATTGTCTCGTTTACAGCAGCAGAACTCACCACACTCTCATTTACAGAAGCAGTACTCACCATAGTTTCATTTACAGCAGCAGTACCCACCATAGTCTCATTTACAGCAACAGTACTCACCATAGTCTCATTTACAGCAGCAGTACTCACCATACTGTCATTTACAGAAGTAGTACTCACCATAATCTCATTTACAGCAGCAGTACTCACCACACTCTCATTTACAGCAGCAGCAGTACTCACCATAGTCTTCTTTACAGCAGCAGTACTCACCATAGTCTCATGTACAGCAGCAGTCAGTACTCACCATAGTCTCATTTACAAGAAAAAATCAAACCGCTACTCCACGGCTACTCAAAAAATTCCAAATTTTAATTAAAAGTATTCAAAACATAAAATACTGTAAAATACCAAATTTGTTAGTGGTCCGCTCAAGTCTCTGTCAGCAAGAATGTTATTAAGTCCAAGGTAGATTATAGAAGTGTTCACCAATTCTGGCGAAATTCTCCAAAGTTCTTATCAGCATACTAGGTGTCTCCGCGATATTAACTGCTTTGTTGGGACAACGGATAAATCCTTGCTCGAAAAAAACAAGAACTAAAACTTTCCAATGCTTGTTTAAGCTTTATAACACCTTGCAGTACAATGGATACCCCCACGGTATTAACCGCTAGCAGGGGCAACAAACAAATCCTTGTTTGAACAAAATCAGAATTGAAGCTATCCAATGCTGTTCATTCTCTATACACCTAAAGCTTTAGGTGGAAAAGACAAAAAGTAGAACTGAGGCTTTCCAATGCTGTTTTAATCTCTAGAATGCTTTGTGTTGGATGTAAAAGTTCAGTGTAACAAAGAGTTCACCATCATAAGCTTCCAAATAGCATATAATTCCAGATAGAATTCTTCATAGATTAAACACAGGTATTACGTCCTAAATTGACATACAGTAAGCGCTTTCAGTAAAACCTTCATCAGATCATACTGGTCAGGGACACCATTACTCATATTTATACTAGATCTTTATCCAATAGGATTTAAAATAAGAGACAACACCTTCTTCATAGTGATCTGCATCCATTCAGCTGGATGATTTGCTGACAAACCAACTATCTAGCCAATAGTAGGGCTCCTCACTTTAAGTACTGGTTTAAAAGGAATAACTGCATTCAAACCGGGAACTTGATCTGCTCATAAATTTCCTATCCATTTAATTTCACATGTCTCAGTTCTGTTAGTAATATCACCTCTTTTGATATCCTCAGGTATATTCTCAATGACTTTAAATAGAAAACTATAATCAGGAAATCTTGATACATGTATTGCTTAGGCATTATGAACATCCCCTCTCCGAATATCTCCTAAGTGCCGTAGTAGTCTCTTTCTAAATACCTGGTTAGTTTTGCCAACATAGAATGATGTACAGTCTTTACATGTAGCCAGATAAACAACATTTTTGGTGGCACATGTGGCCTTACAGTTAAAAACAAAGTCTCTATCCATACCTGGACATTTGAAAATATTGCTACTATCAATATGGCCACAGGCAGAGCAGTTACCACACTGAAAAGTTCCTTTTCATCCTACCATAGTAGGTCTCTGAAAGCCATCCTTCATGCATAGAAGGCGTTTGATATTTTTCTTGTTTTTATAGCTATAATGCGGACTATCACCTACTATAGAATAAAGTTTAGGATCCTGAGTAAGAATCGGCCAGAATTTACTAATAATTTCCTTAATTTGCTTGTTGTCAGTACTATACGTGATGGTTAATTGCATAGATGGTACTTTCTGCTTCTCTCCTGTCAGAGGTACTTCAGAGTGCTGCAAACTTCTCACATGGGGCTTATTAGTACACAAGTCAGTGTCCTTCTCTGAGTAGCCTTGGGCTTGTAGACGCTCCTGTAAGTCAGTCACTTCTTGCTGTATTACTGACTCCTGTGTGCATCTCTTATTGATTCTAGAGATTTCATTCTTCATAATATTGCTGGTCACATGTCTCAGATGCATACTACTTTTATGGAGGTAGTGGTTTCTCCAAGTGGATTTCCTATAAAGTGATGTCTCTAATGATCCATCTTTGTTAAGCTTAATATTTAGATTTAGGAAACTGACTGAGTCATGTGAGAACTGGCTTGTGAGTTTGAGAAAAGATATGGTTTCATTCAGATATTGCAGGAACGTAAAAAAATGGGTTTCATCCCCTTCCCAAAGCAGGAAGAGATCATCCACAAAGTGGCCATAGAACTTAACATTTTGAAACCAAGGATTAAAATCACTTAGAATGAATTTGTTTTCCAATCTGATAGGACAATGTTCGCATAACTATTGGCACAGGGAGTGCCCATCGCAACCCCCCATTGTTGCCAAAAAATAGATTGTCCATAATGAAATAAATTTGTATTGAGTACAATCTCTAATAGAGAACAAATCAGATTAGCATCCTTATTGCTACTCACTTCTCTAATAATTTTCCTTACTGCTTCAACCCCAAAATCATTGGGTATCGAAGTAAAAAGGCTTGTGACATCCATAGTAGTCATTAATAGATTTCCTTTCTCCATTAGTAATTCTAAGGCTACTGTTAACTTCCTCAAACAATCATCTGTGTCCCTGATAACACTGGGAATATTCAATAACACTTCTTTTAAGTTCCTTCTCTACAAACAAGGACATCTTGGGTATCGAAGTAAAAAGGCTTGTGACATCCATAGTAGTCATTAATAGATTTCCTTTCTCCATTAGTAATTCTAAGGCTACTGTTAACTTCCTCAAACAATCATCTGTGTCCCTGATAACACTGGGAATATTCGATAACACTTCTTTAAGTTCCTTCTCTACAAACAAGGACATATATTCTGTTAACCATCCTTGCCCAGATACTATAGGGCGAACCGGTGGATCAATGGGATTTTTATGCACTTTGGGAAGTCCACTAATTGAGGGAATAGTTGGATGATTGATCTTGAAAAAACTATATTGATCTTTACTAATACTGCCTTCCATAAGCATAGTATACAGTTGTTCCTGTATCCTACCAATATGTTTATCCAAACAGCTGGTACTAACCTCCTTATAGGTTGTTGTATCCTTTAACATCTCTTCCATCTTGTTCCTGTACCAATCAGAAGAAAGGACTATGATGGCTCCTCCTTTATCTGCCAGTTTGATTACGATCTCATCATTATGTTGCAGATCTATCACAGCTTGTCTTTCTTGGGATGTTAAATTGTGGTATTGCTGAGCACGTTTATTCATTCTTAGCTGCTCTACTGCATCAGTACACATGCGAGAAAATAGCTCATTTACAGAAGCAATACTCACCATAGTCTCATGTACAGCAGCAGTACTCACCATAGTCTCATTTACAGCAGCAGTACTCACTACATTTTCATTTACAGCTGTAGTACTCACCATACTGTCATTGGCAGCAGCAGTATGCACCATAGTCTCATTTACAGCAACATTTCTCACCATAGTCTCATTTAGAGCAGCAGTACTCACCACACTCTCATTTACAACAGCAGTAATCACCATAATCTCATTTACAGCAGCAGTACTCACTACACTCTTATTTACAGCAGCAGTACTCACCATACTGTCATTGGCAGCAGCAGTACTCACCATAGTCTCATTTACAGCAACAGCACTCACCATAGTCTCATTTACAGCAGCAGTACTCACCACACTCTCATTTACAGCAGCAGTGCTCACCATACTGTCATTTACAGCAGTAGTACTCACCATAGTCTCATTTACAGCAGCAGTACTCACCATACTGTCATTGGCAGCAGCAGTACTCACCATAGTCTCGTTTACAGCAACAGTACTCACCATAGTCTCATTTACAGCAGCAGTACTCACCAGACTCTTATTTACAGCAGCAGTACTCACCATACTGTCGTTGGCAGCAGCAGTACTCACCATAGTCTCATTTACAGCAACAGTACTCACCATAGTCTCATTTACAGCAGCAGTACTCACCACACTCTCATTTCCAGAAGCAGTACTTACCATACTGTCAATTACAGCAGCAGTAGTCACCATAGCCTCATTTACAACAGCAGTACTCACCATAGTCTCATGTACAGCAGCAGTACTCACCACACTCTCATTTACAGAAGCAGTACTCACCATACTGTCAGTTACAACAGCAGTAGTCACCATAGTCTAATTTACAGAAGCAGTACTCACCACACTCTCATTTACAGCAGCAGTACTCACCATAGTCTCATTTACAGAAGCAGTACTCACCATAGTTTCATTTACAACAGCAGTACCCACCATAGTCTCATTTACAGCAACAGTACTCACCATAGTCTCATTTACAGCAGCAGTACTCACCACACTCTCATTTACAGCAGCAGTACTCACCATAGTCTCATTTACAGCAGCAGTACACACCATACTGTCTTTTACAGAAGCAGTACTCACCATAGTCTCATTTACAGCAGCAGTACTCACCATAGACTCATGTACAGCAGCAGTCAGTACTCACCATAGTCTCATTTACAACAGCAATACTCACCATAGTCTCATGTACAGCAGCAGTACTCACCATAGTCTCATATACAGCAGCAGTACTCACCACATTCTTATTTACAGCAGTAGTACTCACCATACTGTAATTGGCAGCAGCAGTACTCTTCATAGTCTCATTTACAGCAACATTTCTCACCATAGTCTCAGTTACAGCAGCAGTACTCACCACACTCTCATTTACAGAAGCAGTACTCACCATAGTCTCATTTACAGCAGCAGTACTTACCACACTCTTATTTACAGCAGCAGTACTCACCATACAGTCATTGGCAGCAGCAGTACTCACCATAGTCTCATTTACAGCAGCATTTCTCACCATAGTCTCAGTTACAGCAGCAGTACTCACCACACTCTTATTTACAGCAGCAGTACTCACCATACTGTCATTGGCAACAGCAGTACTCACCATAGTCTCATTTCCTGCAGCAGTACTTACCACACCCTCATTTACAGCAGCAGTGCTCACAATACTGTCATTTACAGCAGTAGTACTCACCATAGTCTCATGTACAGCAGCAGTCAGCACTCACCATAGTCTCATTTACAGCAGCAATACTTACCATAGTCTCATGTACAACAGCAGTACTCACCATAGTCTCATTTACCGCAGCAGTATTCACCACATTCTCATTTACAGTAGTAGTACTCCATACTGTCATTGGCAGCATCAGTACTCACCATAGTCTCATTTACAACAACATTTCTCACCATAGTCTCATTTACAGCAGCAGTACTTACCACACTCTTATTTACAGCAGCAGTACTCACCATACTGTCATTGGCAGCAGCAGTACTCACCATCGTCTCATTTACAGCAACATTTCTCACCATAGTCTCAGTTACAGCGGCAGTACTCACCACACTCTTATTTAGAGCAGCAGTACTCACCATACTGTCATTGGCAGCAGCAGTACTCACCATAGTCTCATTTACAGCAGCAGTACTCACCACACCCTCATTTACAGCAGCAGTGCTCACAATACTGTCATTTACAGCAGTAGTACTCACCATAGTCTCATGTACAGCAGCAGTCAGCACTCACCATATTCTCATTTACAGCAGCAATACTTACCACAGTCTCAAGTCTCATGTACAACAGCAATACTCACCATAGTCTCATTTACCGCAGCAGTATTCACCACATTCTCATTTACAGTAGTAGTACTCACCATACTGTCATTGGCAGCAGCAGTACTCACCATAGTCTCATTTACAACAACATTTCTCACCATAGTCTCATTTACAGCAGCAGTACTCACCATACTCTCATTAACAGAAGCAGTACTCACCATAGTCTTATTTACAGCAGCAGTACTCAACACACTGTTATTTACAGCAGCAGTACTCACCATGCTATCATTGACAACAGCAGTACTCACCATAGTCTCATTTACAGCAACAGTACTCACCATAGTCTCATTTACAGCAGCAGTACTCACTACACTCTCATTTACAGCAGCAGTACTCACCATACTGTCTTTTTCAGAAGCAGTACTCACCATAGTCTCATTTACAGCAACATTTCTCACCATAGTCTCATATAGAGCAGCAGTACTCACCACACTCTCATTTACAGCAACAGTAATCACCATAATCTCATTTACAGCAGCAAAACTCTGAATAGTCTCATTTACAGCAGCAGTACTCACGATACTGTCATTGGCAGCAGCAGTACTCACCATAGTCTCATTTACAGCAACAGTACTCACCATAGTCTCATTTACAGCAGCAATGCTTACCATAGTCTCAGGTACAGCAGCAGTACTCACTATAGTCTCATTTACAGCAGTAGTATTCACCACATTCTCATTTACAGTAGTAGTACTCACCATACTGTCATTGGCAGCAGCAGTACTCACCATAGTCTCATTTACAACAACATTTCTCATCATAGTCTCATTTAAAGCAGCAGTACTCACCACACTCTCATTTACAGCAGCAGTACTCACCATAGTCTCATTTACAGCAGCAGTACTCACCATAGTCTCATATACAGCAGCAGGACTCACCACACTCTCATTTACAGAAGCAGTACTCACCATAGTTTCATTTACAACAGCAGTACCCACCATAGTCTCATTTACAGCAACAGTACTCACCATAGTCTCATTTACAGCAGCAGTGCTCACCATAGTCTCATTTACAGCAGCAGTACTCACCATACTGTCTTTTACAGAAGCAGTACTCACCATAGTCTCATTTACAGCAGCAGTACTTACCATAGTCTCATGTACAGCAGAAGTCAGTACTCACCATAGTCTCATTTACAGCAGCAATACTCACCATAGTCTCATGTACAGCAGCAGTACTCACCATAGTCTCATTTAAAGCAGCAGTACTTGCCACATTCTTATTTACAGCAGTAGTACTCACCATACTGTAACTGGCAGCAGCAGTACTCACCATAGTCTCATTTAGGTTCATAGGTTCATAGGTTCATACTAGGCTATCTGCCCTAGGGCATTTAGAAGCCTAGCCAGAGTGTGCTTGGCTTTCGCCACCCATTTTAAATTAATTTTGCTATGCCTTTTTTTGAGGTTAGTATACTGTGCCTCTGTCTAACAGTGACACAGAAGTGATAGCCAGGGTAAACCTATGATCTCCCATCCACTCATCAAGATTCCTCTTGAAGAGAGTCAGTGTGGGACTCTGCCTAACCTGGACTGGGATTTTATTCCAGAGTGAAGGGAGCCTCTGGGTTATGAATTTGTCCCTCCAGCATGTCCTATTTATTTCAGTGCTGAGGTTCAAGTCTCTTGAGCGCGTAGCTCAATGGGATTTTGATTTTCTGAGGTGCAGCATGTCCATTAATTCCGGGTTGGACATGGCTTTATACGTCAGGCACAGATTGCCTCTGAGCAGGTGGTATGCCACTGAGTAGAGCTGGAGTTTCTTTAACCGGGCAGCATATGGCATCTGTTTGAGCCCTTTGATCCTCTTGGTGAGGTACTTTTGGGGTCTTTCCAGTTGCTGCATTTGTCTGGTAAGGTACATCCCGAAAGGGGCATTGTACTCAATTATGGGCCTGATGAGGGATGAGTAAAGAGGCACGATGACCTCCCCTGATCTAGATGTGAATCCCTTCATGATTAGGTGGGCTATATAAAATGTTTTTCTAACTACTTTGGCCACGTGGTTGTCAAATGAGAGATTGCTATCAACTTGGGTCCCCAGGTCCCTAATGACTTCTTCTGTACTTAATGGATTACCGGCTATGTGGTAATTTGTGGGCACTTTGTTTTTGCCAAAGGGGATGACTATACACTTTTTGGTGTTTAGCTTGAGGCCATAGCTCTGGCACCAGTTGTCTGTTTCTATGAGGCCCTTTTGGAGGATGCTTGTGTCGGCTGGAGAGTTGATTATGGCGCCCAGTTTGCAGTCATCTGCGAACTTGGTCAGCCACAGTCCTTCCGTATTGGCCTGTACCGCCGAGAAATATATACCGAACAAGAGAGGTCCCAGGACTGAGCCTTGTGGGATGCCACTTATAACTGGTTTGGAGTCTGACATGACTCCAGCAATTCTAACCATGTGGGTTCTGTCCTTGAGCCAGTTTGCAACCCATCTAGTGACATAGGGGTTTATATTTAAGCTGGTGAGCTTATCTATAATGCCCGAGTGGGGTATTGTATCGAAGGCTGTTGCGAGGTCCACGTAGGCTGTGTGGACCACCTTCCCCTTGTCAATGGCCTTGGTGACTGTTTCAAAGAAATCAACCAGGTTTAAGAGGCAGGATTTGCCCTTAACAAAGCCAAACTGGGTAGGATCCAGTGTCTGTAGGTCCCCAATATCTTTATTTATGAGGTCCATGATGATCCTTTCCATAGCTTTGCAGACCAAGCTAGTCAGGCTTATGGGGCGATAGTTTCCAGGATCCGTTGAGGCACCACCTTTGTGGAGAGGGACCACTGTTACTGTACTCCACTCTTTGGGTACATATCCTGTAGTAAGGCTAAGATTGAACAGTAGTTTTATGTTTGGGTTTAGCTCTTCTTGGATTTCATGTAGGACGCAGCCTGGGACACCATCTGGTCCCATTGATGCTGTGTTTTTTGCTTTGGAGAGGGTGACTCTTACCTGAGCATCTGAGATGTCAGGGGGGAAGCACTCTGTTGGGATAGATATTTGCCCTTTTGGTGGGGAGGGGGGGGAGAAGTTTGCACTGAACCTGTCAGCTAGGATGTTGGCAATGTCTGTGGGCTCTGTGTATTTTTTGTAATTTTGGACTAATTCTGAGCATATCTGGGAATTCCCACCCAGGTTCCTAACATAACTAAAGAAAGCCTTGTGATTATCCTTAGTGTCCTGTGCAATTTTTCTCTTGAAGCTGGCCTTAGACGATTTTATGAGTGCCCATAGTTTTTTGCTAATACTGATCAGAGATGCCTTCCCTTTTTGGGATTTTGCTCTATCATGTAGTAGCTTCCTCCTTCTATTGTATAGTTTGTTTATGGCTGGGGTCCACCAGACAGAACGCCTAACTTTGGAGGATTGGGTCTTGGTTTTATTTGGGATTGCATGATCCATGCATTCCTGAAGGTGTTCATAGAATGCGTTTATAAAGGATTCTGTGGTCTGGGCCATATTTTCCACAGGCTCGGGGGCTTTGAAGGATTCCGCCTCAGTTTTGAGGCATGTGAAATTTGCTTTAGAGAAGTTTTTCACTATGGTTTTCTGGGCAGGGGGTGGGGTCGGGATGTGAATATCCAGTGAGATTAGTTTATGGTCTGATCTTACCAGTGAGGGATACACTTCTGGTCTGGAGCATAGTGTCCCCATGTTGGTGATGATCAGGTCCAGTATGTTTTCCCCTCTTGTGGGAGTGGTAACAAGTTGTTCCATAGCATTTGAGTTTATAAATTCTAGGAACCTTTGGGCTAGGGTGTTGGAGCTAGAGTAATGCTCCCAGTCTATGTTTGGGTAGTTGAAGTCACCCAATATAATGGTGTTTGGAGAGACCTTCATATTTTCCAGTATTCTCAGGAAGGCCGAGTGGGGTTCCTGTGTTTGGGAGGGTGGTCTGTAGCAGGCTATAAACTGGAAGGCAGTTTTACCCACTGTTAGTTGCACATGGATAGTCTCTGATGCTTCGTGCTGTGCCACCAACCTGGAGGTGTGGGTATCTTTGACAATATTGATACTCCCCTCCTTTTGTGGTTCGGTCCAAGTTTTGGGGCCGAAAAGCATGGTATGAGGTATAACCTGGTAGTGCTGGGGTGCTCTCGGGAGCCTTGAACCAGGTTTCTGTTACTGCACAGATATCGATGTTCTCCATGCTAAGGAGAGTTTCGAAAAGTGCATCTTGAGGTTTAGACTTCTGGCGTTGAGTAGTATTACTCTTAGTTTCTTATCCCTTGTGATA
Source organism: Protopterus annectens (assembly GCF_019279795.1). Classification (NCBI taxonomy): domain Eukaryota; kingdom Metazoa; phylum Chordata; order Ceratodontiformes; family Protopteridae; genus Protopterus; species Protopterus annectens. The sequence continues at coordinate 826,174,694 of NC_056727.1, read as the reverse complement.
CCTATGGAGGTGGGTTTGCCTTTTGAGCCTTGCCTAAAAAAGGCACTATGGGGGTAGCAAGAGCCTTTGCCAATATCCGAAAGCCCAGGGGTGACAGGTGCAAGCCGTACCTAGTGAAGCATCGTGGCTTGTCAAGCATGTCATCCCAGGCTGACAGGCATTGGATCCCCTTTGAATGACACCAATACTTAAGCCAATTGTTGAAATTGATCATCTTGTCTTCATATTGTGGTATCATTCTTGGTGAGGGTAAGATGCTTCTCAAGGTCAGGGTCATACCGGCCTGGGCTACATGCTCAGAGAGCTCCTCTATGTCTCTTTTCATGTAGTCCAGGGAGGTACATCTCAGGTCATTCACACCAGCATGGACAATGACTGAGTCATATTTGTACTTGCCTTGGAGTGACCTGAGTGCTTGTGTTATGTGGCGGATCCAAGCGCCCGACAGGCAGCTCACCGTGACCTTCTCCTTGTTCAGCCTGGTGAGCGGGACGTCACTGTGCCTGACGATAGAGTCACCTATTACAAGTGTATCAGGTGTGTTGTTTAGCCTTAAGGGCTGTGACTGTTCGGTACACTGGCTTTGTGAGCTATGTGTTGCACGTGTTTTGTTTTAGGGTAGCGGTTGCTTGGGTGTCTGCTTTGGAGGTCTCTGTTGCTTAGGCAGATTTTTATTTAGAGCCTCCGAGTATGTTTTTGCGTGTTTATGTGTTTGGTTTGTTGTCGTGGTAGGTCTATGTGAGACTGGAATTGTAGTGAGTGTGGTTTCCTTCTCCTCCTGACTGGTTACGCCAGTACTGAGTTGAGAGAGCTTAGACTCCAGTTTGACAATATGGTTGCATCTCTCACATGTGTTGGAATTTGTTGGGAGGAGGAGAGGGTTGTCTGTGTACATGAGGCAGTTGTAACATTGCCTCAAGATTCCCAGATTCACCAGCTGGACTGGAGAGGAGATTGACAACTGACCTTTGGACATGCTAGAATAGTATTGGGAATTCCTTTATAATTGAAAAAAAGGGCCAATGGGGAACAAGGTACTCAAGGGGAGTTTGTGAGGGTGTAGTGCTTTTAATTTTTAGAGCTGACTTATATAATTGCTTTAGTGAGCAAGTTCCAGGTAACTTAAATGCAATGTGTTACAGGTAACTTAAATGCAAAAATGACAAACAGTAACTTTCTTTCAAGTGAAACAAGGAAATAAGTACAGTAAGCAATGCAGATATCACTAGGGATCCACAGAAGTGCTAAAAGGCCACGTTTTAGGTGGAATTAGCGTTTCAGGGAAATAAACAAACAACAAGCATACAAACAAAGCTAGATTCAGCAGGCCTGGATCTAGTCTATGCTACAGCAAACAAGGTGTACCAATTTCAGTAAGAAGCAGTTCAAATATGCAGGCACTATAAGCCTTTTACCAGAAATTCCCAGCTCAGAAGGACAGAGTCCAGCCTCTCCTCCCACAAGAGTGCAGAACACGAACCCTCTTAATGTAAAATAACTGGCCTCAAGCCCAAGTGCTTAAACCAGAATTAATACACTTTTAGAATAACAGACACTGAGCCCTCAATCAGCAGTTCCCAACTTAGAAGGATGTAAGCTACCTGTTCTGCCACTACAGTGCAGACCGCAAACCTTCTTAATGTAAAACTGGTCTGAAGCCCAGGTGCTTAAACTAAAAGGCTTAGAATGAGTTACACCAAGCAGTAATAAATACAATTGAGTACTTTTAAGATGACGCAAAAGCAAAATAAAGTAGGAAAAAGCACAAATACAGTAAAAGCAGATACATTTACAGCAACATTTCTCACCATAGTCTCAGTTACAGCAGCAGTACTCATCACACTCTTATTTACAGCAGCAGCACTCACTATACTGTCATTGGCAGCAGCAGTACTCACCATAGTCTCATTTACAGCAACAGTACTCACCATAATCTCATTTACAGCAGCAGTACTTACCACAACCTCATTTACAGCAGCAGTGCTCACAATACTGTCATTTACAGCAGTAGTACTCACCATAGCCTCATTTACAGCAGCAATACTTACCATAGTCTCAGGTACAGCAGCAGTACTCACTATAGTCTCATTTACAGCAGTAGTATTCACCACATTCTCATTTACAGTAGTAGTACTCACCATACTGTCATTGGCAGCAGCAGTACTCACCATAGTCTCATTTACAACAACATTTCTCATCATAGTCTCATTTAAAGCAGCAGTACTCACCATACTCTCACTTACAGAAGCAGTCCTCACCATAGTCTTATTTACAGCAGCAGTACTCAACACACTCTTATTTACAGCAGCAGTACTCACCATACTATCATTGGCAGCAGCAGTACTCACCATAGTCTCATTTACAGCAGCAGTACTCACCATAGTCTCATTTACAGCAGCAGTACTCACTACACTCTCATTTACAGCAGCAGTACTCACCATACTATCATTTTCAGAAGTAGTACTCACCATAGTCTCTTTTACAGCAGCAGTACTCACCATAGTTTCATGTACAGCAGCAGTCAGTACTCACCATAGTCTCATTTACAGCAGCAGTACTCACTACACTCTCATTTACAGCAGCAGTACTCACCATACTATATTTTTCCGGAGCAGTACTCACCATAGTCTCATGTACAGCAGCAGTACTCACCATACTCTCATTTACAGCAGCAGTACTCACCACATTCTTATTTACAGCAGTAGTACTCACCATACTGTCATTGGCAGCAGCAGTACTCACCATAATCTCATTTACAGCAACATTTCTCACCATAGTCTCATTTACAGCAGCAGTATTCACCATACTCTCATTTACAGAAGCAGTACTCACCATAGTCTCATTTACAGCAGCAGTACTCACCACACTCGTATTTACAGCAGCAGTACTCACCATACTGTCATTGGCAGCAGCAGTACTCACAATAGTCTCATTTACAGCAACAATACTCAGCATAGTCTCATTTACAGCAGCTGTACTCACCACACCATCATTTACAGCAGCAGTACTCACCATACTGTAATTGGCAGCAGCAGTACTCACCATAGTCTCATTTACAGCAACAGTACTCACCACACTCTCATTTAAGAAGCAGTAATCACCACAGTTTCATTTACAGCAGCAGTACTCACCACACTGTTATTTACAGCAGCAGTACTCACCATACTGTCATTGGCAGCAGCAGTACTCACCATAGTCGCATTTACAGCAACAGTACTCACCAAAGTCTCATTTACAGCAGCAGTACTCACCACACTCTCATTTACAGCAGCAGTGCTCACCATACTGTCATTTACAGCAGTAGTACTCACCATAGTCTCATTTACAGCAGCAGTATTCACCACACTCTCATTTACAGCAGTAGTACTCACCATAGTCTCATTTACAGCATCACTACTCACTATACTGTCATTTATAGCAGTAGTCACCATACTCTCATTTAGAACAGCTAGTCTCTCATTTACACCAGCAATACTCACCATATCCCATCTACAGCAGCAGTACTCAACATTTTCTCATTTACAACAGCAGTATTCACCATACTCAAAATCAGATGGCATAAAAGTTAAAGCATTACTTTTACATTGTAAACGCAATGCTATCTACATTATGATTTTTGTATAACAGAACAGATGCATTTCTGTGTTGCTAGTTTAAAAAAAAAAGGAAAATATTTTTTTCATGTTAAATACAAATGATTACGACTGGGTCACTGATCATAACCAACTAGAAGTGCATGGAGATCTGTGATTATTTTCTGCAATTATGAAAAATACAGGCTTTTGTTCACTGTCTATGTGGCAGTATATAGTGTTTTACAGCTTTCAAAACCATAAAACAGTTCATGCTCCTACAAATTTGTTCTGTACTGATAGTACATGGAGAATACCGGGCTTGTTGCATGAAAGAAAATTTTGGTCATCTCTTTCTTCTCATAACTCTTTTTTTGTATTCCTGAGATATCCATCAAAATTCAGCTATGAAGCTTTGCCTCTCTTGGTTATGATTAAAGACCTGATCATAATAATAATACTTTGCTTAGGCTCAAACCCTGCACCTTGGGTACAAGACCATGAATTCTCTACTCCTACCACCACTTGTGTTTCAAGGAGTTGAGTGCTTAGCTCTCAACTGCCCAGATTTTCACAGAATGCCTGGAATTTTTGGCTCATACTTTTAGTTTGTTCCTCTTAAATTTGTGTTTTTTTTTCTGGCAAATCAGTGAGGACTGAATTCACTAAAAACAGTGATATCAGACAGCCATTTAAGTTTCAGTCTTCCTATCTTTCAGGAAATGCATGGTAACACAAAACCTTTTATTCTAGCAACTTTCTAAGATTATACAAGTAATATTTAAAATGTGCCCTTGGCTTTAGGCCTTTGCCCCCCCCCCCCATAAATATTGGCTTTTTCCAGATTTCTTGTGCTACACATTTTGAGAGATATAGTTGAGTGTCAAGTAGATTTTCCAAGAAAGTGAGTGTCAAGTGCATTTTACAAGGAGCTGAGAGCATCAGGTGAAGAGAAGTTTAGTGCTGCTTATATGCCAAGTCTGGTTACAATATTCAACTGTTGTTTAGCAAGTGATATCATTATTATGCTAAGTTATTTAAAATCATTGTTAGTAGCACAACAGATAGTATACTTACTTTTGATGCAGAAGGCTGTGGATTCTACTCCACAGTACATAGATGGATTGCTGATACTGCTTAATTATATGTTTGATTATCCAGTTTGATTATCCGAACTATCCTAGGTCCCAATTAGTAATGACTCTCTACTGTACACGAGCTGTGAACTGAAATACCTTTGTCGAGCTCTTAAAATCACATATATATATTTAAATATTCATTATAATTTTTTACCAAGTGGGGCAACTTTTGTGGTCGTTTTTGTGGATCAGTCCTATTTGTAGGTTGTTGCAGTATTGGACCACTACTGTACATATAACATTTTGAAGGTGTTTACTTTTCTCATTGTTTAAATTTTTTTGAATATCGGTGAGTAACCCTTTGAGCAGAAATGAAACGTGGTGTTTTGAGTGAAGCGCAGAAGAGGAAAAGAGCTGCAGAGGAGAAGGAGAAAATGTACAAACTTCCAAAATTAACATCTTTGCTGTACAGCATGTTATTTAATGTTTAAGCAATGATTTTGTTGGAAGTTTCAATAAATATATGTTTAATTTTATTGGCCATTTTCATTTTTAATCTTGTGAGTGGTTGTGTAGGTAGAGTCCCTAGTTCACTGTTTTGCCCGGGGGCCAATGTCATTAAGATGGCCCTGTGAAGGGGTGTTAGCTGTCTCAGTGTCTCAATAGCCTATTCGTTACAGAAAAAAAATGTATAGGTATGAGGAAATGTTTTACAATTTAAAAGCTGTAAAAAAACTCAGCATTGCCTCGCAGACAGCAGCTAAAGTGTCCTTCTGATGAATATACATCTTTAAAAGCTGTTAGACCATTCTCTCTCCCTCAATTTTATTTTTTGTGACAGAGTGAAGTGCATTATAACTTTTAATGCCATGAAGTGCTTTGGAAACTAATCTTCATTGGTTGTATTTAATACCCTACCTGGAGACTAGAGCTTAAAAGCACTGAAAAGCCCTTAGAAAGTTATTTCTTTCCAGAATTTGGAGTGTAGTTTGCAAGCTCCACATATTTGCAAACTCAGCTCCACATATTGCAAACTCACTTGACCAACTTTAAAACAAGATTACTTTACTCAGAAGAAAACTTTTTTTTTACTCAGAAGTAAAGGAAACTTTACTCAGCCCTCATTAGGCCACTGATCGAACATAATGTACCCTTTGGCATGTATCTGTCTACACACATAAACAACTGGAATGCCCACAGAGATACCTTACTAAAAGGATACAAGGCCTAAACAACACATCCTATATGGACTGACTCAAAGCCCTGTCGCTATGCTCGGTATCCTACAGACTGCTAAGAAGTGACCTGTGTCTGGCATATACGTGATCCTTCCACACATTACTGACGAATTTACTGTGCATCAGTAAGTCAAACGGCATCAGAAATACTCAGTTTAGGGATATAAACCTCCTCTGCAATATTAATAGAGGGACAGATATATTTTGCAGAGGATACGGCTGCTATGGTACAGACTCCCCATCCTCATTTTCAAGCACAAGTTAGATATATGGATAGGAAATACAAAATTTACCCCAGGACTGCCAACTGTACTACCAATGGACATATACAACTCCTAAATGCTTTATCCCATGCATGTGTCCCCTCAAATTATCTATGATATGATCCCAGTTAGTCTCATTAGAGGTAAGCTGGTTATTACTAACATGGGCAACTGTTGCTCTACAACAACAGTCAGTTCCTCCCTGGTTAGATCCAACCACAAACTAATCACCATGGAAATCCACATCTCACCCACACCCCCTGCAAAGGTAACCACCATGAAAAACTTCTCCAAAGCTGACTTTGGGCTCCTAAAAACAGAGATGGCTAACTTCACGGCACCCATGTCAATGGAAAATAGATGCATGGCTGCCGAATCCTACACCAATGCACTGTACGAACACGTACATAAATGCATGGAATTAGCCATACCCAACAGAACCAAGATGCTCTCCTCCAAAACAAGGAAGCCAATCTGGTGGCTCCCTGCCATTAATAAACTCTACAACAGAAGGAAGAAACTGTTGCAGAAAATGGTGAAGTTCCAAGACTGGAAAAACTCCCTTATTAGCCTCAACAAAAAGTTGAGATTCCTCATCAAAACCACTAAAGTCAGCTATGAAAGCAGAATTGCAGCAGCCACTAAAAACAACCACAAAGCCTTTTATAGTTATATCAAGAATCTCCATGGCAATACCCAGGTTTGCTCTGAGTTACTTCACAATGGTACCTCCTATACTGAGCCAACAGATATTGCCAACATACTGGCTGACAGATTCTGTGCCAACTTTACCCCCCCCCAAAGGACCAATCACAATACCAGAGGAATGCCAGGCACCCAGCATTACTGCAGCACAGGTTAAAGCTGCATTGTCCAAGGTCAATAATACAGCTTTCATGGTACCCGACAATATTCCTGGATGTGTTCTACATGAACTACAAAGTGAACTGGCACCACATCTGTGTGCCCTGTTCAATCACAGCCTCACCTCAGGCTTTGTCCCTTCTGAATGGTGCACTGCTACAGTCATCCCTCTCCATAAAGGTGGAGTAACTACAGACCCTGGTAATTATCGCCCCATTAGCCTGACGAGTCTGATATGTAAGGCTATAGAGTGCATCATCATGGACCTAATTAACAAGGATATAGGGAATCCCCAAACTCTAGATCCCAAGCAATTTGGTTTTGTGAAAGGTAGATCATGCCTGCTCAACCTGGTTGACTTTGAGTCAGTCACCAAAGCTGTGGATGAGGGCAAGGCAGTTCATACAGCCTACCTCGATCTGGAAAATGCTTTTGATACCATTCCTCACTCAGAAATTATTGATAAACTCACCAAACTAGGCATCAACCCCTATATCACTAGGTGGGTTGCAAATTGGCTCACAGATAGAACCCACAGTGTGAAAGTAGCAGACTACAAATCAGACTGCTGACCAGTCATGAGTGGAGTCCCTCAGGGATTGGTCCTGGGTCCCCTCCTGTTTACCATCTACGTCTCAGAAGTCCAGGCTAACATGGAGGGACTCTGGCTAACCAAGTTCGCAGACGACTGCAAGCTTGGAGCCATTATTAACTCCCCAAGTGATGGAGACATCCTACAGAAAGGCCTCACTGTGACCAATGACTGGTGTTCAAACAATGGCTTTAAGCTTAATGCCAAAAAATGTGTCATCATCCCCTTCGGGGAAAACTCAGTTCCCACTAATGACCACATCGATGGGAGCCTGCTGAACACTGAAGGCGTTATAAGAGATCTGGGGACACAGGTTGACAGCAGCCTCTCATTTGACCACCACATTGCCACTGTAGTCAGAAAGTCCTTCTATGTGGCACATCTCATTACCAAGGGTTTTGCATCCAAGAAGAAAGAGGTCATTGTCTCCCTCTACTCTCCCCTCAGGCCAATCATCGAGTGAAATGCCCATTTGGCATGTACCTCACTAGACACATGCAACAGCTGGAAAGGCCACAGAAGTACCTCACGAAGAGGAATCTAGGCCTTAAACACATGCCCTACATGGACAGACTCAAAAAACCCCAGCTATTCTCCTGTCTCATATCATCTACTAAGGGCGATCTCTGCTTGACTTACAAAACCATGCCTGACCCAGCTTTGTTAGAAATGCTACATCTAAAGAAATGTCAATCCCTCCGCACCACATGCTCCAGAGATCTCAACCTCATTACCACAATCAACAGAGCATGCTGGAAGGACAGGTTCATAACCCAGAGACTGCCCATGCTCTGGAATAGACTTCCCATACATGTCAAGCAGAGCACTTCACTGGCCCTCTTCAAGAAAAATCTTGATGAGTGGATGGGAAATAGAAATTTCACCCCGGGGATCGCTCCAGTGGCTCTCCTTGATAGAGGCACTGGGAAGTAATGTCGGGCAGCAGGATGCCAGGGCACTTCTATGGGTAGGCTTGTAAAGGCTCCAGGACCATTAGCCTAGTACACACCTATAAACCTATTATTGACCAAGGGGTGGGTAAGGCCAATCAATAACCAAATGGGATAAGGTATTTTGAGCAGAAAAAGAGAAATTGGCTAGACTTAAAATGGTCTACAAGGGTAGCTAGACTAGTACTTATCCATGAACCTATAAGATGGTAGAAAGGTTCTGTGAGTGAAAAAGAAATTCAGCATGAAGAGTTTTACAAGACTATTCATATATATGTAATATGCGGATGTCTGGTATGCAACACCTGAAATAAATTCTATTGTATTTTGAAAAAAAATGAATTTTATCATGAGTGCCTTCACTACTCATCATAAACCAAGTTTTCTATTACTGCAATGCTCAGTATTTCTTATATCCCACAAACAGGACCCAGAACTTTGTTTATGTAATATTTAGTCTGAATTACTGTTTCCCTTCATTACAAGATACAGTGGCTAAATTCTTTTCATAAGTTGCATGTTGAATATAGATTTACTGAGTTTTCATATACTTTTATGGTTGAACTTTCTTGTGGGTGGTTTTCTACTTTAGTTGTGAAGTAATTATAACAGTATATTTTAATGGTGACAGGTGTTTTTTTAGCATTGTAGTAAGGGTTATGTTAATATAAGTTAGCTTTATGGTTTGTTATGTCTTTTGGTTAGTTATTTAGAATCAAATCTGTCCTGCTGGTATTGCTGTTTTATGACTAGCTAGTTGCAGTTGTGACCAACATTTTTTTCTTTACATTCTAATTTTTAAAATGTAATTTCTGGAGCTTTGATTTCTGTGATGGACAATTTGTGGGGTTTGAGTGTGCATTTCTGTGTGTGTAATTTATGAAATTTCTGTTTTTTGAGTGTGAATGGGTCTGAATTTCTGTGACTGATTCGTCATTATCCAAGTGGTTGATGACGCACAAAGCTTGGTGATAAATGCTTGATGATGCACATGGGGGGCCGGATTTCATAGAGTTCATGGTAGGTATTTATGGACAGCACAGCATACTGAAGGAAGACTTCAGTGCACTAGATGTGCATACAATTTCAGAAAACACACTGAAATCACTCTGAGTACTTAGCTATTCAGCATGGGATAATTATGGATTGTGTGCATGCCTGTTGGATTCCAAAACACATTGGGCACGCCCAATGCAACTTAAGTTCGACAAACTGCAACACCAACTCTGTTTCCGAAATCCTCGGCATACGCTTTACATCCTACAAGGAATGGAAGCTACATCTATGGGTTCTGGTATATTCTAGAACCATGCTGCTAAAAATAAACAAAAATGCAAACAGCAGTTAATGAACAGCAACAGGCTGCAATGATTCAAGCCATAAGTGAGGCTGTGGCTGTGTGCCCTAAAAGACACACAGCAAGAATCAGAGCAAGGCTGCAACTAAACCAATTGTCAGACCAACAAATCATTGACAGATACCGGCTAGACAGATAACTAGTGCAGGTTGTCTGCAGCATGTGTGCCCCACATATCTGTGTGTATCCTGCAAGGAAACCCCATTCCACTTGAAATCAAACTGTGTCTCAGCCTGGGTGTACTTGCATCTCAGACATTCCAGAGACAGATAGGGGATGCCGGGGGAGTGTCACAGATACTGCCAGCTGTATATCTGCAAAATTCCTGGCAGCAATGTGCAGCAGTGTAGATGGGTGAATCCACTTTCTGTCCACCCCCATGGAGTGGAGAACTGTAATGCACCAATTTTGCAGCATTGCAAACCTCCCCCATGTACTTAGTGCAATAGATTGCACACACATACTAATCAAGACAGCTGCATATCCTGAAGCAAGATGATACATCAACAGAAAGGGATGGCCATCCCTGAACTGCAAGGTCGTGCTTTCAGCAGGTGGCAGGATAAAATCATCATGACAACACACCCTGGAATTGTCAATGATGGTGCCATTTGGAGTGAAAGTGGACTGAGGGCTGCATTCCAGCAAGGTGATATACCTGACGGACCGCTACTGGATAAGTACAGGAGCACAGCTAGGATGTAAGATAAGGACATCCCAACAATATCTATACTGACCAAATATGTGTTTACTCCCCACAACAGGTGACTGTGGTTATCCACTTGAGCCATGGCTCATACCATGAACAATCCAACCCTCCAGAAGAGGCCTATAATAGGGTACACACAACAACCAGAAACACCACTGAGCATGTGTTTGGTGTACTGAAATCTCAGTTTAGATGTCTGGACACATCCGGGGGTGCACTGCAATATACACCTGAGAAGGCAGTACATATGATAATGGTGTGCACCATGCTGCACAACGTGCAGTCTGCCAGCTGCAGGTGTGGGTAAACTACCCCAAGAACCTCAGATGTCTGAAGATGACATTCCACAAGTATCAGAGGAGGAGCAGGAGAACACAGGAGACAGAAGACATAGGCATAGGCAACGTAAGATGCAAGAACAAGTGCAGGCTCAGGCATTGTGGCCATGTCTGACCCACAACTTTGAGTCATGACAAGCCACATGTACATGAGTACACAAATTAAAATTGATGTTCAGGTGTTGCACCATCTCAGCAGCATGGATTGCATCTAACAGCAATTACTCACTGGATATACACACTGAGCATCAGAAATAATGTCATAATCATAATATACAAGATTATGAACATATACAAAACTGTCATAACAGGGATCATCAACTCAGGGCACAACTGACACAGGTATGCATACATACTCAGAATGTTGTATTAGTGTATGGAACACAATAAGGGACACATATCAGTGCAACGCATTCCTATTCCTCCACTACAATAAACTGTAAACAGGTAAACAGCACAGGACATACTGCACAACTTTTAATGTCAGAAACAAAATATATCACTGTACAGTATGGATAAAGTAATGTAATAAATGGAGTCAGCTATGGTTAGTATAACTGTTGGACTCACGCGGCATCACACATGTCAACTAACACAGACAGATGGCATTGTAAGAGTTCTGCATAGCAATCACATTTAACTTTAAAGTGATTGACATCAGACAGAGGAAAAAAGGGGGCGATCTTAATAATGAGTTACAAGTATGTGAATACTCATGGATCACACTTTTAGAAGATGATTGTTTTCCAGCTTTAAATACAGCAGTAAACATTAAACTCATTTTAAAGAGAAGACAGTTAACTTTGAAATAACATCTTGTGTGGATGGGTCTTAGTTAAATGGTTTACTTATTTTATGACTATACTAACTTTCAGTAACATTTTGCCTGTATATTTGTCTTTAAACCTAAGTGCTTAATACAACTGTGTCATGTGATTAGTTTTATGGTTTGAATTTACTATTTAAATGAAGGTATTTGATATTTTGATTTCTTTTTTACACACTGATGAAGGGTTGATCCTAAAAGCTTTGTGATTTTTTTTCCTGTTTGTAATAAATGCTGTATTTTACCTCAACGTTTCCAGGCTTTGGATTTTTTTTCTATTGTTTTGACTGCCTGGTTTACCTGTATGCTGTTCTTGTTTCTTTGGACTCATGTGGCATCAAACATGTTAACAAACACAGACAGATGGCATTGTAAGTGTTCTACATAGCGATCATTATTGCCATGGTGCGAGTATGACGGTACAAGACAGAGGGGATCACAGTTTGTGGTACTGTAACTCAGTCTAGGTCACCACATTGATGGTGTGCACCACAGTCTGCTCTGCCCCTAGCATGTACAGAAGCATTTGGCTTAGGTTGCTCCACAGAGGAGACAGAGAGGGCGACACCAGCATGTGGAGGTGAAGGAGCATGAGTGCAACTTGACTATCTGGTCATGACTGCCAGGCTCACAGCAAATGGACCAGCATTGGAAGTGTGTGCACATTAAGGCATAGACACTGATGGACGAGGTTGGTTTTGCTGAGAGGGGACTTGCCTCTCATTTGGCAATTGGCTATGCACAGTAAGGACATGCAGAACCCTGCTTGTACTGTGGCATTGCTGTAGTATGGAGAGGCCAGGAATTCTGCTGACCATGCCACAGATAACATGCTTTCATTCTGAGCGGTCAATTAAGCCATTATCTGACTGTGTCTGCAATCCTGTCCTTCATGCAGCACAGCCAGCTGGTGTGCAACATGATCTGTGGCATGGGCACGTGCATGGATTTCTGACCCATGACATTGATGGGAGCATTCATTTCCCTGTAGGAGTAGGCAGGCACCATTTGACACCTGCCCATGCACACCAGCTGTGTGCTTGTATCTATTGCTATGGCCAGTATCAATGTGTTGTGGGGAACTGTCAACATCATCACAGTCTCAGCTGGGTTCTGTTGTTCATTGGCCTCATCCTGTCCACCATCCAATGCCCCCTCATTGCCAGAAAGGCTGGGCAAGTTTCCCTCCACATCTGAGACTACATCTGCAAACACAAGACTGTCACCATCTTGGCTGGACTATATCACCATGTCACTGTCCTGTATGCCAGAGGCTATGATTCCATATTGAATCACATCAGATCCCACACCGTGATCAAAGGATGGGCTAATGAGGATACAGATAGTTGATGTGCTAAAAGAAGAGCGGTCAGGACAACATGTTTACATCACACACTGGATATCATTAAACACATATGACACAGATATCTTACTGCAATGTTACAGATAATACTGGCTTACCATTAGGTCTTGTCTGAATATCAGTCATGAAATCTACATAACAGGGAGTTCATGATTAGGTTATACAGCCAACATACATGACATATGTGATGCATACAAAAATAACACACACCTGACAAGTCCTTCTGTGAAGATGGTGTGGTACAGGAGGGATGCACTTCTACTAGTGATGGGAAAAATGCCACCATTTTAATGACATCACTGCCAGCGTGAGCTATTATAACAGCATCACAACATACAGTAGGTATTACATAGACATACCACTTGTTTGTGCACTGGATGATGATGCTGTCTGTCGTATGAATGGGTAGAAGGACACAGTTTTAATGGAGGACAACAACAGGAGTAACAATGACATGTATGAAAGATAGATAATAGGATACCACTGGCAGATCCCCACTGTGTGAGTTTGTATGTTGCACTGCAGATCCTGCAGTAGGAAAGTAAAGAGAAAGACAACACAGTCATGTATGCAGGCAACAGAATACTGACAGCATTACATGTACAATGCAGTAACAACGGCTGTGAATACTCACATGATGGACATTGCACTTGTTGGCCAGATGTACCTGTATAAAAAAAACAGTGATATTAATGTCATGTATCACAGGTCTGTTACACATTCCTGCAACATATGAACCTAGTAAGGTAACACATCTGGTCTGTCTGTTCTTGCACCTGCACAGCTTGGACCCACACTGGATGTGCCTGTAGTGTACAATGTTAGGGAAATATCAATATGACACTAAACAGCAGTGCCATGACATGAGGCTGAGGCAATAACAGGTAGTGGTCACAGTAACACAGTATGGATACACTCACCTGCCCTTCCCTGGTATTGTCCAGAAATAGATGGACCTGTGAATATTGATGAAGACAGCATTACATATGTTAGTTTCACTGTTCTATCTGTACTGCAGTTGTATGAGTACATGTCATCATACTTATGCATATCGTCATCACCCTTTGTTGACCTGTGTGCATGGTTCAGTTCTGCTGCTGTAAATCAAAAATGATAATACATGAATATGCACTCAACATCAGTATGTGATGATTTACTCTGTAGTCATCCATGTCATGCAAAGTAAGACATACATGTGCTGCCTTGAACTCCCGTTTCTATCCCACCCCACAGTATATGTGTGTGTGTCTCTCTCTCTCTCTCCCTCTCTCTACTTGCTGTATGCAGGGAGGGAAGAAATACTTTGATCTCATTGGAGGGATCAATGGTGGTCCACCACAGGTGGCATCCCTTGATTTCTCATACTGTCTTAACCTGTTGTCTGCATGGAGGATCATGTCAGAGCAGCATTGACAACTAGCCTCACAGGATCTATTTTGACCTCCAACTACATTTATCATGTTGGTGATGTCGGCCCACACGTCATTCCTCCATACTGTATTCTCTGCATGCACAAGGAGTCTCCATCCATGTTGTCACAGAGCATGTAGTATGATGTCATTTTCCTGTGGGAAGAAATTTTCACCCCTAGATCTGTTTGCTGTCTGAAAAACAGTGATATGCACATCATCATATTTCTATGATGACCCAGTTATGCAGATGATTATGTGGACAGCTTATGTCACCATAAACAGTATGCATTCCTGTGCAATGCAAAAGTCTATGAAACACTGACTGTGACAAATACTAATAAGACATACAAAGAGTAACACCAATGTTTGCATACCTAACAGTTGTAAAATCAACATAACTTCTAACATCTATAGAAGCCATATGTAGGATTCAAAACCCTTGCAACACATATCTAGTGAACAGAAGTCCAACAACAACAGCATTATACCACATGAGTGTGCATGCATTTCACATTCAAATACTACACAAATTGACATTTGCACAACTTATGGTACATTTCAGAATGATTAATGTTAACAGAGGTAATAGTCCCCAAAACTAAATGCTAGCAGGTTGGAATTTACCTCATCAGTTATCTATGACTCAGGTATCTCTGAAAGTGAGAGCATGTAATGTGCACCCATCTTTAAGTACCATTTATGCCATACAAAACTAATAAGGTTTATTAAAATTCCAAGTTTTAGAATCCTATTTGTGTACCTCTAGGTAAGTTCTCGAAATCTGGCACATTATCCAATAGCTCGTCATAAAGGGCAGGTGCTCCACTCAAGTATCCAATAGGTATTGATAAAAGGTACCATGTGTAGCATGTGCCCATTATCTTCCCATGATCAGATAACATGACTTAAGTGCCACTTTTAAATATTGATTCTGATACATTTACCAATCAGATCATTGTTACATGTGAAATGAGTGGGGCCTCAGTGAGCATTTTTCATCTTTAAAAGTTCAAATTCATTTTCCATTGCAGTATCAAGATGGCTACTTCCAGGAGGTTGTGATGTGTCCACTCAGCCAACTAGACTGTCACTTTTGTGTTATGACATGAATAAATGAATCTTCATGTGTTCTGTTCAAGCAACTTTATTATATACAAACACATTACTATTGTTGACAATAGACTGTAACTTAAGGAACTTATATACAATTAATGACTATGATCATGCATGCTCACTTCCTAGCTGTTCTTTTAAAATGGCACTAAGGTTATGCACATGTGCAGGTTATCTATGTGCACATACAGCCTCACATGCTTCTTAACGATATAAGCACACACTCTTTGCACTGTGATCTACATAGACCAAGGAGGAGACAAACCAGATTCTGTCCATCTGTGCTGGAGTGAAGCATCAGATGAGAGCCAGGCTCAGAAACTTCGCAATGATCGACATCTGTAACTCGATCATGTGGGAGTGACCTGCATCCCAGTGATGCTAAGGATCTTTGGCTTTTGTCTGAGGGTCACTGAGGTGCAGCGACAGCCCTGGATACCTGCAGTAAGTGTCATTATCCTACATATACCTGAGCATTCCTACAGAATTTAGAGATGTAGCTGTGTCCAAAATATATAAGACAGATGTTTTTTATAACCATTAGTCATCTGTTCTGACAATTATCTCATCTGGATAATTGAGAAGGCATGGTGACTGCTCTCCATATCAGTGTGGGCTATATTCCATGCTGTTAGTTTATTTAATAATGTTTGTAATAAGCATAATACAGAATGTTGCAGATGTACATCTGTTTTCCATCATATAACGACATAATTTCACATATCCACTGTACTTGTGTATCACTGGCGTCTATTGCATCTAGGCCGCTGATGACTATGTATTTCATAGTAATTCATTATAGTATGACAATATTGCCTACTCTAGCAGTATATGCCTGAATAGTTACCATAAATAACTTCCTTACTTCATTCCTCTTAATAAAATGAACATTGCTACTACAGTCCTGTTTGCTTAAGCCAAGAGGAATGCCAGTCTGAATGATTACACATATATTTTCTGTTATATCTCAATACCTGTTATTTCTTTACATTGTTGTGAACAATAACTGTCGGAGGTTTCTGTATTCATCTGTTATCTGCAGGAATAGGAATTAACACAATCAGTACCTGTCTGTTAATAAGTGCTGCCTGCTAGCTTGCTCTGTAAGGAATCCCTTCAGCATGCTTGTGTTTTGGCATGCTGTGGGTTCAGTTCCACATGGGAAACAAAACATGTCATTAAATTGTTACCTTGGTTCATTTCACACATAATCAAATCTACTCCTCTACAGAACTGTTTATTGATATTAACATTTATTTTGCGCATGGTTACAAATAACTCAGTTATTTGTTGAATTGCTACGGCTATGGCCATAATCTGCAATGGTCTGTTAACAGAAGCTCTTTGCAGGTTTAGTAAACCTTGCTACAGACAGTTTTACTTCTGACATAGTTTTGTGCCATATGGTGTTATTTAAAAAAATGCTATCAAGTGTTGTTTTGAAAATTCACTTCAACAGCCAGCTCATTGTTATCTTTTGCAGGTGTCAGCTGGTCAGAGTTGCATCTGAAATGCAGAGCAGGGAGATACTGTACAATGACGTATGCATTTGCACCTTTTATGTCTCTGTTAACAGAAAGTGTGTGTCAGTGTAAAAGCAATGGAATAATGATATGCTAACAGACACTTAGAAGAACAGTTTACTGAAGTAGACAAATTTATGAAACCGTGCAGGTCCCAATAATAATATTTTGACATTTACAAAGCCTTTATTTTGTCAAATTTCAGTTATCGTAATGTGTCATGAGGCAGTACCTGGCATGATTCCATTCAAATGCCAGGAAATGTTACATGTGCTGGCTTTGCCTGTACTTGCCATGCTTCAAGCTGCCCAATATTCAAATGTCCAGGTAATGTCATGATTCCCTTTGGTAAACTGTGGTTTGCATGCCAATGCACAGCCTTGATTGAACTGCTCACATTGGTGATGGGAACATTCTCCCTGACGTGTTCTGTTATTGGACATGTCCATAACTACATATAAAGTGACAGAAGGTGTTATGCGCATTAGGAACCATTTAAGAGCAGCAATTGTGCTGATTTTACTTGTGCTACTTGTTAATATTTGCGACATTTGTAACGGAACTGTGTTTTAAATAACAAAATAACAACTTCAATGGATGCTACCACAGCTTCAGCATCATATTTGCATAAGTCAGCAGTGGATGGGATGCCAGTTAAGTATGTTAGACTGCAGATGTGCATGTCAGTTTCGGTTTTAGGTTAGCTATGATCATCATGGGGATGTGTGGTGTGATATACATTTCCTTTTAGCTATGATCATCATAGGGATGTGTGGTGTGATATACATTTCCTTTTAGCTATGATCATCATGGGGATGTGTGGTGTGATATACATTTCCTTTTAGCTATGATCATCATGGGGATGTGTGGTGTGATATACATTTCCTTTTAGCTATGATCATCATGGGATGTGTGGTGTGATATACATTTCCTTTTAGCTATGATCATCATGGAGATGCGTGATGTGATATATATTTCCTTTTCATTTGTCATGTTTTGAATCTCATCTTGACAGAACATGGGACCCACAGACAATTGCCTATCAGACAGAGATGATGATCATATGCCAGGCCACTGCTGGGGTCCTCCTCCTCTGATGATGATGATGATGACAACGACAATGATGAGGAAGCTGGACCAGTACTTGCCTGTGCCATCATACCTGATGCACCAGTGAGGAGATGTCATCAGGAAAGGAGCAGAGATGCTTATCTGGATGATATTTGGGAGATTGTGACTGATGTGTTTCAAACACAGTTGAGGGACATGATGGAGACATTCTTCCAGGATATGGCACATGCTTTGTGTGACTCATTCGGGGAGATAGCCCATGAGGTCATTTGTGAGGCACAGCCCCATCAGCCTGATCACTGCAGTCTGCAAGTATTGTCTGTGCTCTCCAATTGTGTTATGCTGCCAACATGCTGATTGCCATATAATTGACTGGACTGTATATGTACTGTTGTGCATGCATACCATGTAGCTGCCATGCTTAACTGTTATCGCTGTGGGACATTTACTTCTGTTTCAATGTGTGCATGACATAGACTTTACACTTTCATCACAAATTCTGCTGTCCATGCTTTGTGGCAGTTAACCTGCAGCTAATGTTGCAACAATTTATTTTTAAACATGTGTTTTGCTGAAGAAAACTGACTGGCAACAGATGTTGTCCATAGTCCAGCATATTGTGTACGTGCAACAGAAGGACATGTAATTTCCTATTTTGTTAGTATGACAATTGTCATTCTGTCCCACTGGCATAATGTAGTGTTGAGTGCCTTGTGTTGGCAATGATGATGCCATGTGGGGTCATGTACAGGTATGTCATACCTATGGGCAGTCTTCCTTTTCTGACTGCATCACATACCAATGTAGGATTATTTTATACACTGTGATAAGGATAATTAATTCTATAACAGTACACTGTGCCATGTTTCCTGTATGTTACATTTCAAAATACATTACTTACTCATATAGGTTCACACCTTATACTAATAGTTGTACACAGTAACTGATGATCATACATGTCTGTGCACATAGTCGGATCCATACGGACACACAATTGTACCTTTTACATGTGAGCATTCACTGACTTATCATTAATGTGCTGTAATTATGATGACAGGAGTGCCTTCTGCTCATTAATGGGCAGGGTGCGTGACATACACCTGTGGTTGTTTAGTCAACATTGGCATGACAGGATATGTATATGTGACTGAAATTCTTAGCTTGTTTATCTATTTCTGTTAATGTTACATGATTGCATACTACTGTGCACGTGTGATTTATATGTACCAATTTCTGCCAATATCAGAAATCAGTCTACCCATGCGGCATACATTTGCCATTTGCTTGAATGTATTTGGTTTGGCTTTGACAGCACCCTGTGTGCTGTACACATGCATTTGCAATGTGTAAACTTACCTTGTTGTCTTGCTTTTCCATGATGTGTGCCCCGGTTGTCCACTACACTTCCACTTTCATATTTCCATAATATATTTTGCAGATATGTTTGCCTTTGTTGCATTTATTGACCATTGTCATGTATTACATTGCTGACATGGTGAACATCTGCCAAATGTATGACCGTTTTACAGATGCAGGACATCTACACACAAGTCACTGGCTACTGCTTGTAATAAATCCCTGATCTTGTTATGCTTGTGTTAACCAGCGTATGTTGTTGAAATCCATGTGCACAATCTGATATATGTTTAAGTTGAAGTGTTATATTTTTTGCAATTATTCTTTCATGTCATTGGCATGTGTATGTATATTGACATTGCTCTCCATTTAAGCCCAGGACAGTCATCCATATATGCCTACATCTGTGTATTGCCTTTGACATGTCATATGTGTGAGACATACATGCATTCTATTACACATTTGCTTGAATTGCGTATACCTACTTGTGTATTTAGTAGCCATTTTGCTGCATTACTTCTGTTTAGCACTGTGCTTGGTTGTTTGCCTTTCACGTGCAAGGTTGGAGGTTCGGTTCTGTCTTCTGCTGGAGTTGTCTGGCATTCTTAGATCTGCATGTGCTCATATGTTGCTTGGCTTACACTTGCACTGACTACTTGGATATGTGGTTCTATATCCAGTGTGTACAGTGGTCCTTATTTATTACCCTCCAATAAACATCTACCATTGGTCATACACATCCAGGTATGACTGCCACACAGTTTGCAACATGTAACTAAATAGGCCATAGGTAGACATGTTTTTCTGCATTTCACTATCTGCACCCTTTTTGGTACCTCTCCATTGCCTGTGTTGTGCAGTGCACCATCTGTGAGCTTACCTGCCCTTACTGTTTTTTTTTCCAACCTTTGTAGGTCATGTGTTATGATATCTGTTCTATGAGTATACCTGCTGTGATAGCCTTCCCCTCTTCTTTCCCTGTCTTTCCCTTTATTCTTAAAAAATGGTCTATTCCCACAAAAAAAAAAAAAAAAAAAAAAAAAAAAAAATGCCTGTGTCCCTCTGACTTTCCCTCTGATTTTGCTGTTCCTTCATCCCCATTGTGTATATCCCTCTTCTTCAACCACATCTTCTTTTCCATCTCCTACTTTTCTTGGGTGTCCATGTTACCTGTGTTCTCCATGCAAGTCCCACACTCATTGTTAACTAATGTTAGCTATGGTGATGTGACTGTGATTGCTCTTCACCTTTATTAATTGTATTAAAAAATTTACGGATTTGAGAGTTAGCATATCTTTAATGGAATTAAGGTGATATTCTGTATGTTATTCCTTAAGCTTATTGGAGAGATTCTGTTATAGATATATATTTAAGACTGTCAGGATGCTAGAATTGTGAGATTCTTTCCATAACTTTGTTTATATACATCACACTTTGACAGCAATTTTTTATTACATATGGATTACTTTTGGGTACTGTTCAGTGCGCCATTATTACTGAGATACTCTTTTGTGTGCCAAGATATTCTGAGTTCATTGTGGCACTGTTACATATTATATTGTTATCCACAACTTGAGCGCTGATATCGGTGTAATGCATCAGCTTCCATGAACTTTACAGAATCTGGCCCAGGGTGGTAATGAAACATATGTGCACTTTGTCACTGATAAGCATTTATCACACACCATTATCACTAAATACTATCAGGATAAAGATAAATATTCAGAAAATTTTGGGGCAAGCAAAAAAAATGGCATAGCAAATAACTTTCCTAGATTTTTAACAAAATAATGCAAATGCCTTTAAAAATGCTAGCAGGGTACTGCAAGCCTAAAAGTAGTTCAGCATTCACAAGTCTTTCATATTTTTACAAAATGAATGCTAGTTTTCATGCATATGCCTGCATTTTTTCTGTCACTGGGCACAATATGGCAAAAATCATTTTCTTTTGTTTTGCACTTTTTTCCACAAATACAATATGTTCTTACAAAAATGAGATAAATGGAATATTTGGGGTTAGGTATAATCTATTTGCGTTAAAGAGGGGTGGTATTCATTTATCCAGTGTTGACACTTCATATTTCAGAATGCAAGCACTGCATGGACATAGCAAATAATACATCCATGATAAATCCTGACTTACATAAACCAGTTCAGTAGCCATGCGGAAATACCCAGGAACATAAGAACAATACTATGCAAGTAGTCAAAAGGATCATAGGATGCCTAGCCATAAACACTTTTATGAAGACACACTTAAAGGTTTGTGCCTCCCTTTTCAGGTACTTAATAATGCTTACCTTCCAAATTAAGCAGGGCTATACATGACATTTGAGAACGTATATCTCAGCTCAAAAGAATCATTTCCTTAATTACAGTCATTTCCTCTCCCAATATTTCTAATAGAGTACTTTGTAGGGATTTTAATTTTAAATCTGCCAACTCATTACACTCTCAAAACATATTTCCATTTACCTCTTTCTTCTTCATCACACCTCCAACACTTGCTAACTACCTGAGGAAAAATTCTTTGAACTTTGGGGTATAGAAATGCCTGTGTAAAGATCCTAAACCTTCTGGACTTGGTTGCATGCTTGGGAGCCGTACAGATGTCTATGTCTTCCTATTGTTCTCTTGTAACTTGCTTTTCTAATCTCTGTTCCCAATCTTTTCTAACCTCCTCTAATTTATTCTTATAGATGTCATGGAATATTTTACATGCCCTACTAATTATTCTTTTTTAACAGCTGCTTCTGTTCTAGATGCAGCTAAAAACTCTACCAGAGCAGGTCTTTCACTTAAAATGTTCCTATCCCCTTCTCTTTGCCTGTACTCTGTTATTAAGCCCTGTCAGGGAAGGCAGTCTCTAGCCTGTAATCCAGATGTCTTTTTGGCCTCATCCCTCTATACTACCTTTCCTGCAAGAGTTAATTTTGTCCAGTTAATTCCAGCTCCTTCTTGCCTATTTTCTGTACCCTACTAGCAGTCATCCCTATTGGCAGAATCTCCTTTCTCCAGTCTTGAGTTGGCTTATGTCTTAAATACTTTTTGATACTTTATGAATATAATATTCTGTATGGTTGTTGTTATTCTCCTTAAGGATCTGCATCCAGAATCCCACTCTCTCTTTATTTCTTGAATTTCCCACTTGCTTCATGATTATTCCTTCCACTTTGAATTATATCCTTTTTTGTGTTATGTTTATTAGCCTTAACTGTCTAGCTCAAAAATATCCCTTCAAATCAGGTAAACCTAAACAGCTTGTTGTATTGGAAGGATCAGCGTATTCCACTTAACACTTACCCTCTTTCCCTCCCAGATGAATTATTTCTATTCTTTATTAATTATTGTCTGCAACTTCTCCTCAAGTTGATAAAAGTTTGCCTGAATGATATACAAGACTAAAGGGACTAAAAACATTTGCACTGCTTGTATCTTACTATCCATATCCATAAATAAGAGTTTACAGTTTCTCAATGTTGTGTTATTTTTTGTTTAGTCTCTTCCCACATATCCTTAGCTGCCATAACAGAAGCCTTTTTAATCCATACTCCTAAATACTTCATCTTATCATGTCCCCAGAAATATGAGTACTACTGAACAAATTTGTGTGAGGGTATGCAATTTACGGCTATACCCCTTTTATCTTCATTAGGTTTATATCCTGAAAAGACTTGAAACTGTCTCAAAATGTTCCACAACACTGAAATGTCCTTTCCTGGATTTATCAGGTACAAAATAATATCATCTGCAAATAGAGCCAACTTTTTTGATTACCATATCAATTATATCCATGTATTTCTGAGTCCCTTATTTTCTTTGTGCTCTAAATATATAGCAAATAGCAAAGGGGAAGAGGCTACCGCTGTCTGGCTCCCCTGTTCAAACACAGTTTATCAGAGAGTAACCCTTCCAGTTTAATTCTTGCCTCCAGTCCTTCTCATATCCTTCTAATTAGCCTTATTATATAAGATAATGAAAACGCTTCCACTGCCCTACTAATACAATCCCAGCTCACTCTGTCAAATGCTTTCTTTGCATCAAGGCCCACCAGCAGCAAAGGTGTTTTCTTATATTCTGCTTCCCTCTGGCTCATCATTGTTCTGTTAATGTTGTCAGATGTTTGCCTCCCCTCCACAAAATCACACTGATCCATATCTATCAATTTTGCCAATACATTTGCCATTCTTTTAGCTAGTATAGACATAAACATTTTATAATTGTGGTTTAAAATTGAAATGGGTCTGTATGAAGCTGGGTCCGAATGGTCTTTGGGTATAATATGATTGTGCTGGTGGGAGGTTGGGTACTTGCTGTTTCAAGCAAATGGCATTGAGCAGGTGGACCATGTAATAGCACATGAACACCTTTTCACCTTGCAAGTCAGCTAAAGACAGATGAGCTTTTATAAAATAAAATCATAATTTCCCCTTTCAAACTAACATAAAAATTACTTAACATAAAAAATACTTAACAGTTACAATTTTAACATCTTAAAGATCAAGTGCATTGTTTTTTGCCACTTCTTTTTGCTACAACTATGCTATCATCATGTAAAGTATATGTTCTGATTCTAAAATATGCAGTTTTTACTTTTTATTTATTATGTTTAAACATTCAGGGTTTTGCATACTGTATGCTGAGCAGCTGTCCAATTACTTCCTGATTCTGTGTCATGTGTGGCACATTTTGAAGACATCGTAAAGAGAGGAGGAACAGTATGTAATTCAATAACTTAAGATACTGAATTGAAGGGAACCTTGCTATGCCAGGAACATGTACTCATATTCTATAACATTCTTTACTGAATCTCATTACTTTTTCTGAGCATAACCCAAACTTAACCAGGGGTTATGTGGGGCAACTGAGTCTGCATGGTAATCTGTGGTGCAGTAGATATGACTGTATGTCAAAGGTGGCGCTGCCAGCTGGGAGCCAGGTCTGACATATAGGTAGTGCAGTATGGCCTTGAGGTTGTCAGGAGTGAAAGCTCTGCATGTAGGGTGGCAACGTTGTCATATCTGCATTCTCTCTATCCAAGTCAAGGAGCAAGCTCTGGGGCCACTGCCCCACCAGGGAATTAAATCTATTTTGAAAGCAGAGCACTGTGATCCCAACAGGAGTCTGTGGGATGGGTCACACTACAGTGAACCATGCATGTGCATTGTCCCATGATCCCTCTGACTACTGACGCTAGCAGGGCAGCTCCACCTGTATATGGAACTTAGAATTGAAGGCAGTATGGCTTCCTACCAGGTAAGTCTTGCAGTACGTAGTCACAATTAGTACAATTACAGGTGGAGCTTCTGCCATCCCAAGAAGTTCAGTCAGTTCCATAAACATTTTTCATTCCATTTCAAAGACTGTTAACATAAAACACAATTATACTTCCATCTAGGTATCATCGCTGTGATTCACATACCCCTAGTTTTCTTTCCTATCACACTGTATGTCAACCATTATAATCGCCACTAGGAATCTTATCCAGTTCCTTTGTTCTTTTGCTACTTTTTATTTGAATATAAATCCATTGACTTATTTATTGATTTATTGTCTGATTACCTAAGTGGTTAATGATTGTGCTGTAGTCTGCCTCACTTTATGTTTTGAAATCACTTGCAGACAACAGAAAACATGCCTATCCATTACAAACTGTTTATCTACCTGACTGCTCATCAAAATGCAGGACCACATGACTCAGAATAAGGAAGTACCTGGCAACTGCTCAGTATGCAGGAAATGCAAACACAAGTTTACTAAACTTAGTAAATATAGTTTCAGTGAAGACACTAAAATAAAAAAAAAAACATGGTTCAGTACCAGAAACCTCACTTTGCATGATAAGCGCATAATTACTATAAAAAGAAATGACAAACAAAACACCTTTACACTTAACCTTTGAATGAAAATGTGCCACTTCTATATGCTATATAATTCTCACAAAAGTAATAGCAACATGTTCAAGGAGCATAAAATTAGTAGTGATGTGCTTAAAGTGATAGGAACAATGCCATGTCCAAGCACTGTCAGATGCACAGGCTTTTGCATGTACAATGCATAGCTCAGTCATCCTCAGGGACACTTGTTAGCACTGTCATATGCACAGGCTTTTGCATGTACAATGCATAGCTCAGTCATCCTCAGGGACAATTGTTAGCACTGTCACATGCACAGACTTTTGCACGTACAATGCATAGCTCAGTCATCCTCAGGGACAATTGTTAGCACTGTCACATGCACAGGCTTTTGCACGTACAATGCATAGCTCAGTCATCCTCAGGGACACTTGTTAGCAGAGGAAGGAAGACAGCAAAGTAAGACTGTTAGTACAATGGTATTATATGAGAAAATGTACTGCATTTCTTTTTAAATGTCATTGTATAACTTAAGATATCCTGTATTTAATTGTGTAAGTGCATGTGATTTTCATAACAAATGGTGTCATGTTTAGAACTTACTCATTGAAAAGCAGAACATCCACGTAGCTGATGTCCTCTTAGAAGCTGAAAATGGCAGGCAAATAAGGAAGGCACACAAAGTTCCATCATATAGTGGAAATACTAAAAAAGGTAAACATTTATTTTAAATAATGCCATGGTATTTGTTTATTTATTAACTTTATTGATTGGGTATGTGGACTGGCCCACAGACCATTTTCAGCCACAGCCTAGGCCAGTTAAGCATTTACAAATTTCAATAGATAGTTACAATTCTTCGTCATTTATACAAATGAAAGAGTGTGACAGCTCATTAGCAAAATAGCAGTGGTGTGAGTTAGGGCAGATAACTACAGATGTCAGTGATACAGTATGAGTATGTTACCTGTACAGTTCAAACAGTTTGACAATTCATCTGCAGAACAACAATGGAGTAACATGTGGATGATACAGTTAAATACCAATGACAATGATACAGTATGAGGGTAGTTTATACTTTAACAAGAACAGTATATAGGTTTATAGGAATAACAGCTAGTACAGATTAAGGAAGGAACAGAAAGCAGTATTTACATATTTACAGCATGTATCAAACAACTGTACTGTAAAGGCAATAAACCATGCATGGGTGTGGGCAGTAGTCATTTACCTGTGGCCGGCCTTGTTGGCCACTTTGACTACAACATAATGACCAAACCACACCATTACCCACAACCATAATTAAAATACTTATGGTTGCGCTGCTAATAAGATAAGCTGTGTGTGTGTGTGTGTGTGTGTGTGTGTGTGTGTGTGTGTGTGTGTGTGTGTGTGTGTGTGTGTGTTTATATGTGTCATATATTCATATTCATATGACCTTTCTATCTACTAGCATAATAAATCTCTTAATCACCATAGGCTACATCTGTCTTTCTGACGTACCTCTTATCTAACTTCCTAATCACTGCCTTTATTTCACCTTATGTATATAAAAAAATACAGTTTTAGAGATAAATATTTTACATTTTAAGTTTTGACCTTATTATCTTTATCTGGCATGTCGTGATTTTTAGATCCCAATGTTATATTTTGTGGTCTGTATGTCTCTTGGTATACTGTATCCTCTGCCAGAATAATGGTTTATTTTTTCGGTATGTATTTTTTCATTGTATGATATGTTAAATTCATGTTCTGTGTTACTATGCGTTTGTATGTGGAGCTTTTTTCCCCTGGGCCTCCACTGAAAATGGGCACCTACGCATTTGGACTTTTCCAGTAAACAAATGTAAAATGAAATAAATAAATATACACTCATGTCGCTTCATTTCTATTTAAGTAGAAAACTAAAACAATATCATATTTAAAAGAAATACAAATTTGCAAAATGAAGCTGCTGACCTCAATAACACCATATGTTGCTGTATCTTTCTGCTTTTCCCGAACACCATATAAAACTCAAAATGTCCATAAAAATAAGGACATCAAAAGGACTGCAAGCTGTTCTACAGTACTTTTAATAAGGTCTATATCCTCATCTGACACAGCCTATAAAACTAATGGTAAGAGTTTAGTGATTTCTAAAAAACAATGTGATCCTTTTACTATCAAAAACTATGCATGTTTTTTGTACACTTTAGTCCTATCCAAGACAAATAACTTGCTTTAATAGTGATCTGTGTGCAATCTATTCATTTCACAGCACTGTAACTTTGGAGAGGTAAACAGTATGTCAACATGAGATTTTTTGTTTATAGAGTCTCTGTTTGACAGTGCTTGTAGGCCATATCAGGTGAATGGGAAACAACTTGTGCAGAACTCTGTGTAAATCATAACATTGCATTTGAACCTTCAAATAATGAGCAGCTGTGGTTTATAGCTAGAGTAGTGTTGTAGCATCCCAGCTGGTAGTATGTCAATGCTTATACATAAAGACGATTTACAAGGGTGCTGATGACATTTGTGATAAAACACAGACATATATTAACAGTATCAGAAGGCTCCGGATTTGCTGTTGTATGTTCCACAGTATGCACAACATATTATTCCTTATAGATACACCTTTTTGTTCTAAAAGGATTCCCAGGTATTGTTTTAAGCTGAATTTTGACTGCCCTAATAAGAACAAATTGATTAAAAAATAATAATACAGACAAGAAGTTTGCAATTTTTCTGAGCTCATGCTGCAGGCAAACTCTACTAAATGCATCTTTGTAAATGCAGTATGCACTGAAATAGGATTAGGAAACAAAGAATAGACAAAAACAGAAGAAAGAAATAAGGAATGAGAGAAAGAAAGAAAGAAAAAAGAAAGAAAGAGAAAAAAAAACTGAATTTAAGTATGACGTAAATCATTAGCCCTTTTGGGGGAGCTTATTAAAACATACTGGAGATTACAAGATTGGAAAAGTTTAAATGCTAGTGTTTTACAGTGTCACCGACACCCAACACTGACTTGTTTACGTAGCTCACTCCTTTAGGGCCATTATGTAAGGATGTATTTGAGCACTGAACTTTTTATTGCCTCATGAATAGGATCCCAGACAATTTTATGACAACTGGCTGATAAAATATAAAACATCCTGAATTAACTGTCAAATGTGAAAAATGAAGAAGTGATTTTTATCAAGGGGCAGAGTTTTCTAGGTCATCAATACACTGAGCTTTACCATGTGCAACCCCTTCTTTATTTCAGAGGTTGATGAAACTCAGGGAAACCGAAATATTCCCATGTCAGTGACCCTGTTCAGTAATTCTGCAACTGAGTCCAGTAGAAACTGTCACATACCTCATTAATGAATACTGGGTACCTCATAAATATTGCTGGGCTTGTATGCTGATTATGAAAAAAACACTGTATAAAACAGAAATGTGCATAATTAAATAAATTGCCTCAGTATATAGTAGGTGATCAGGTCTTTTCTTGGTGTTTGTGATGGATTGATAAGCGTGTGTGGGTATGTGTCCCATTATGCTGGTTACTAAAAGTAAATGCTGCAATCTGAGGCTTGAGTACAGAAGACTGAGGCTATGATTCCCTAATAAGGTTGATCATCTAGTCCTGGCTTTGAACTGCCAAATCTATGTTTATCTGCAAGGCACTTAACCAGCATTACTCTCAGTCCATACTTGAAAATGGACATCAACAGAGTAGAAATACAAATGAGCTACAAGTATGAAAAATGGTGAAACTGAGAATCACATCTGCTATAGCACTCACCAGAGCTGTCTGATGAACATGCAGAGGGCAGCAGGAAGTGTGACTCCAGGCTCGACAGAGCTGCATCATGGTCAAATGGGACCCTGTGCAGGGTTTTGGACCAGGCCACTCTAGCCATGCCAGCATCCTATTACTTGGCTGCCTCTTCCCAGTTGCCATAAAACACTGTTCAAAACTGTCAGTGTGCATACTATCTTCTTTACTTTTACAATTATCACAGAGAATTGGATTTATTTAAAACTTTTATTTCAAATTTCATAGCAAGCAACATCGGCAGCTATTAGTTAAATAAAACAAACACTCTCACATTGAAAACAATTGTCTCTCCCATTGAAACTCACACTTATTGAAACTGTATCTGGCACCCCATTAAATTACGAGAAACATGCTGGATTCATAGTCAAACAGCATAAAACGAAGTACTAATTACTGGCTATGTGAAGAGTGCAGGAATTCAAAAACAACTGCATAAAGCATTTGCTAACAGCCTGGGACAGTGCATTAGACCCAAGTGTCCCTTTCCAAGGGCAATAACTAGGAGTCACACTGTAGACAAGCAGCGGCTGAGGGAATCAAACCCTGCACTACAGGAAGCAGCTCATTCACAACTCATAGACTACAAATCAGGAACAGATTTTAAATATTTCTTTTATATGCATTGAAAGTTGATAGAAAAATGAGATTTGCATTAGCAAGCATTTTCCAAAGTATTCAAAATCTGAAACTATATATTACAAATATAATTTTCTTAATGTATTTGTTAACTAGGTAAACCCACTGGGAAAAAAATATCTCTTTTGCAGAGCATTGCTAGTTAACTGACTTGCTCAAAGTTACACAGTAGGCAAATGGAGGTGGAAGGATTCAAACCCTGGATTTAGTTTTTGACTACAGGAAGCAGTTTGTTCAGAGCCATAAATACCAGAAAAGTCTAATTCACCTAAAAAGTTAACAGATCAACAAGTATTGCATGGGCATGCATTTTCTGAACAATAAAACTAGTAACACAGTGACCACCATTCCTTACTGACTATAATCCTCAGTGATTACCAAAAAAAAAAAAGAATGCAAATGGCAAAATTAAATATGTTCTGAAAAATTAGACAGAAATAAGAGACAGCCTACTGGAATCCACATAAAAAGCTAACAGGTTTTGCATCAACACGCATTTTCAACAACAAGAACTATGAACCACTAATGACTGGTACTAATGACTGACCGTAATCCTGCATGATTTAGAAAGAGGTCTGGCGGCTTGTGCAGTGGACTAAGGCTTGAAACTCTTAATGAGATGCTTCCTGTAATCATAGGTACAGAGTTTGACTCTTTCTGCCGCCATTTGTCTCCTCTGTGACTTTGAGAACTCTGAAACTTGATGTTTACTTTCTGAATGAGAAGAAATTTGAACTTTGAAACTGTAATGACTGACCTTATTGACTGACAATACATCACTGACTGACTGTAATCTAAACCTTTACCTGAGAGGTTACTGGTCTGAAGTGAACTGCAAATCTGAAATCTGAGGTCACTGATCTGAAGTGAACTGCAAACCAAAAATCTGAGGTCTGAGGACACGCACACACGCACAACACACACACACACACACACACACACACACACACACACACACACACACACACACACACACACACACACACACACACACACACACACACACACACACACACACACACACACACACGTGGTTTAAACAAACAGTGAAAAAAGATAAGAGACTAAACAAACAAACAAACAATAAAGAGATAAAAAGATAAGCAGCTCTTAGGGATGATGGGTCCTCCTGGAGTCAAGAATCATGAGTGGCTGCACAGATCACCCCTATTATAATCCACCAATGGAAGAGAGCATCAGTCTTGAGAGGGATGTCATTTATGAAGCAGTTGTAGAGGTGTTCTTGTTTGTCAGAAAGTATAATGTTACATTTTTAGCACTGAGCTTCAGTTCATGGTCCAGGTAGCCTGAATGTGTGAAGATTAAGCCCTCTTGGAGGATATGGATGGGCTTCAGGGGGTGGAACTTGAATGGCTAACTGAAAACAGCAGTATTTTAAAGCTCCATATAACTAGTTAAATAAGACAGGAAAATATATTATTATTTTTTTTCAAAGTATAAAATCTTATATAGATAAAGGACAAATTTACATAATTAGAAACTTTAGTGAAGTTTTACAATTAATTTCCTGTCAAAAATCTTGGATATATATTCACTTGTTAAAATGAGCAACTCAAGGAATTCTCACCAGGATGCTGCCTTAAAGAAGGAACTACAACAGACAACATCTACCCTGCAGGAGTTGCCTTTGAAGATGGATGATTTTAAAGAGAACCTAGAAAATCTTAAAACAAGCAGTCAAAAACAGGCTAACATCCTCAAGGAAATGTTACAACAACACCAGACAAGGATAACAGGAATAGAGGTTTTTCTAAATGAATTAGAAAACAGACTTAAGGAAGAGGAAACACAGAAAGAACTGCTTCTTAAACAAAACACTTGGTTGGTTAATAAAGTAGATTACTTGGAAAATAGGGAGAGGAGAAATAACATCAGGATTTTTGGATTACCTGAAAACACAGAAGGTGAGGATATTATTTCCTTTTTATCAAGCTGGATCCCTGACTTTTTAAATTTAAAAGAAGGACTTTCCCTTGGCAATGAAAGGACACACAGAGCTCTTGGGAAACCTGCCACTAACTCAAACTCTTCTCCTAGGTCAATAATTATCAAATTTCTTTCATACTTGGACAAGGAACTGATTTTAAGATCTGCTTGGAGGAAGGCACCTCTAAAATATAAACAGAGCCTGACAAGATTTGATAATGACTATTCAGCTAGAATAATGGAACAAAGGAAAAAAGTGTGGCCAATGCTAAAGTTTCTGAAACAAAATAACATCAAGGCACATCCACACACTTGTATTGCACTTGCACATCCAGCTAAGATAAGAATGGGTCTATATTAGAACATCGAAGTTTCACAACTTTGAATGTTCTAATATCGACCCCTATTCACTGAACACTGAAAATAGCGAAGCTGCGGACCACTGAATTTCTTCCTAGGGAAGGAATTCGGTTGGCCGTTCCGGTGGCTTTGCTATGTTCAGCACTGTGGTGGAAAGTTACGGGTTGGGATTGTGTGGACATGAGGGTTAGGGCACGGAGTAGGTGAGTTAGGGTTAGGGCGCAGGTGAGGTGAGTGTGTGATAGTGATGGACCTTAGGGTTAGGGTTTGGGTTAAGGTAAGTGGAAAGCTAGTGGTGTGTGTACAGTTTAGTGTACGGTTAGATGTAGGATTTTAGGTGTATGTGTGTGGATTGCTGTTTGTTTGGTGTGTTTATGTTGTGTGTATGTGTGTTGGAACAGCAAATTTTTTCCCAAAATTTGCTGTTCTGCATGTTCGATATTGTCAGCATTTGCCGAATAGGGGTCGATATTAGAACATTTAACGTTTTAAAATGTCAATGTTCTAATATAGACCCAATAAGAATACTGTATGCCAACGAGATGAGGACTTTTATTGACTTAGAGGAAGCCGCTTCATTTATTAAAACTAATAATGTGATTACTTTACCAGAAGATATGGACTGAATGTTACCTTGTCTCAAGAAAACAAAAGAAACAAATGTTTGGACAGACGTCAAAAAGAAGAAGCAAAAGACTGATACTGTTACAGCCAAATCTCTCAAAGCATCTACTATGATATGAATTGTTTTAACATTACTTTAAAGGACCAATTTTACTGCTTGGAATTTTAAAACAAAGGTAACTAACTACTAAAATCTTTATCTATATATATTTTTTTGAAAATAGATGACACGCAAGAGTTTTCACATTACCTCAGATATGTAAAATAGGGTACTTTTCTTTCACAGAAGGAGGGTTATATAGCACATAAAATATTTATACTGTAAATCAACATATATAGTATATGTGTATTTTCTCTTAATTTTCTCTTTTCTTTCTCCTCTCTTTTCTCATTATTTATTTTAACTGCAACTTGTCTCCCTTTCTAAATTCTCTCCTATTTACTATATTAATATAGTCTGTATATATTTAATAACTCACTGTCTATACATAGATAAATAATAGTCTAAAATAATCTAGTTTTAAGGTAGACTAATTGGAATAGTGAACTCAATTAATTATTACAATATTTATTAGCTTAATGATAGTCACTGTTATGCTTATTGGGATTGGGGACATGTTCGTAATTAACTCTGAAATGTTCCATTCATGTACATATGTCCTTTGAATCATTTCCTTTTAGTATTAACAAATAAATAAAAAAAAAAAAAAAAAAAAGGAGGGAAAAATGTACTGTTGGTTAAGAGAAGTGAAGTTTCTTCACATTCTATTTGCATTGCCATAGTAACAGTAAACAATTGCTGCAGTTTCTAAGGACACTATGAACCTGCGAAGTGCATCACAGATAACAAATAATAAGAAGAAGTAATGTTTAGTTATTAAAATGAAAAATAACCTAAGCAAGGTAAAATAAATACATAATAGGACTATTTGTAAATATTTTATGATTTACCCTCATAGGATTACATATTCCTGGAAACACAACTGAAATGTTTCCAAACTACATGTGCATTTAAATGTAGCTGCTTGATTAAAAAGTATTACTCAGTTTAACATGCTGATTCCACAAGCTGTCTGCACTGTAAAAGTAACATTTTATATGTTACTTGCAATTGTCAGTCTGTAGAGCACATGAAAAGATACATATTACTTTTTGCAACATGTTATCTTTGCAGTTACCTCACACTCTGTACAAACTCACTTGGCAACTGATAGCTATTCATTTAAAATATCAGTTTAAATATTAAATGTGCCCTTGAAATGCTATTGACATTTTGACAAAATATAATCTGAACTGTAAAATGAATAACTTGAAAGAAGTGAAGTAATACATAGATTTCAAAGACAGTTCTTGATACTACAGTATAAGTAAAAATGTTTATTCACAAGGAAGTATTGAAATGTTTTAGTCTTCCAGGTAATATAGCTTACTGTCAACATTTTGCGATATCAGAAAGTTTGAAGAGCTAGGAAATTACTATTATTTGTCTTTATAATTATTAGACAGATGTTAGACTCTGCTTTGTTTAATGAATTGTGACATATGTTTATGAGGAAAAGTGGACTCAATTAGATGTTATTACAATAGTTATTAGATTAATGGTGGACACTGTTATGCTTAATGGGTTACGGGGCATGTTAGCAATTAACTCTGAAATGTTTTGTTTATATACATATTGTCAGTTGAATTATTTCCTATAATATTAACATAATATATAAAAGGAGGGAAAATGTACTGTTGCTTGTGAGAAGTGAAGCTTTCTTTACATTCTATCAGCCTCGTGAACTATTTCAGTTTTTTTTTTTACACTCACTGATTAAGGACCACTATATTTGTGTTGTCATGGCAACAGAAAACAACTGCGGCAGTTTCTACAGACTTTGTGAATCTGCAAATTGCATTTAGCCTCACAGATAAATAAAAAAGTAATGTTGTTTAGCCATTAAATTGAATTACAGTCTAAGGAAGGGTAAATTAGATAACTTAATAAAACAACTTCTAAATACTTTATAAATTACTCACATTGGACTACACATTCCTGGAAGCTCAACTGAAATGTCCCTAAATTACTTGTGAACTTAAATGAAACTGCCTGATTAATAAGCATAACTTAATTTAGCAACCTGAATCCATAAGCTATCTGCTCTATATATGCTACGTTATATATGTCACTTGCATATGACAGTCTCTAGAGCACATGAAAAAATACATATTATTTTTGCAACATGCTATATTTGCACTAACCATACATTCTAAACTAACTCAATTGGCAACTGACAAGTTATTTATTTGAAACATCAGTCTAAATATTAATTGTGCCCTTGAAATATTGTTGCCGTTTTGACAAAACAAAACCTGAATTGAAAAAGGAATGATTTGAAGAAGTGAAGTATTGTACAGATTTCAAAGACAGCTATTGACACTACAATATAAGTAGAAATGTATACATGCAAAGAAAAATTGAAATGCTTTACACTTTTAGTTAAAATAGTTTATTGTTAACTTTTTGCTTTATCAGAAAATTTAAAGAGCTAGGAAACTATTTCTAATTTGCCTTTGTAATGTTTACTAAAGTGATGTTAGTCACTGACTTGTTTAATGGATTGCAAGTCATGTACAAGACGGACTACTAAATGTTATTTCTGTTTACCTGTGTTTGCTGAATTTCTTTTATTAGTACTGATTTAAAACAAGGGAAAGAAAGGGAAGGGAAATCTCTGGTTTTGGTCAAGGGAGGAGAGGCTTAAGAGTATTCTAACTGCCCAGAGAACTCTCTAAGATGCTCTAAACACTATTTGATTAATACTTACCTAAGGTAAGTCTTGATTACCATATGGGTACCTACACATTCATTCTAGACCTGATGTGATTACCCATTCTGGAAGCAGGAGGTACCCTATGCAGGGTGGGAATTGTCAGGGTGATCATAGTTCATTCTTAGACTCTGCTTTGTAAATCTATAAATATGTAAAGGCGCTGCATACTAGAATGTAGGGCACCCCTACTCAGAGTCAGGATACCACTGATAAGCCATGTCTTTTCATAAGTGTAAGTTGAAGTTGGTGAGCTGAAGAGTGGGAAAGTAAAGGAAGACAGTACACCTACAGTAAATTCATATTCATTGGTAATCACTCATTGTCTCCTACAGAGTCCTTTTAGTCAAATTATTTTAGTAATAATCTATTTGTTGTTGGCTTATTTAGTCTATGCTCCTCTGTTGCATTTAATTTATCTAAAATGACATATCTGACATGTTTGGGATCTCTTAAGGGTAACTAAATACTGGATATTTTCTAAGTCAACATAATAATTGTTTACACTGCTAACATTCCATCCTGATATATAAAATACTATAGAATAATATAGAATTTCATATCTCTTTTAAGAAAATTTTCCATATAATAATTTAACATATGGAGCTCAGTTGATATTGTTGGTTAAAGGTATGAGTGATCATCCAATAGATTTATCTTTATCTATTGGATTAGGAATTGCTTTCATTCCATGTTTAATGGAAAATTCATATTTACTTGTATTTGATACTTTAGAATTAATGTTTTATAGAAGTACTTTTTAAAGCCTGACCAGAACTTTACCCTACTTGTATTTAAAGAATAAAGAACATTAAATTACACTCCCAAGTTTACACAGATAAAATAACATTCAATGTTATTAGAGAATATGGTATAACTACTATAATCAAAATTAAAAAAAAGAAGGAAAATGTTTCTTCCAACAATAACTTGAAATGGATTTAACATTCTTATCATTAAATACTAATGGCTTAAATAATGCAAATAAAAGATCAAACTTACTAAAATATTTAAATCTAAATAAGGCACAAGTAGTATTCTCCAGGAAATGCATTTTTAAGACTAATGATAGCTTTATTCGGAACCCTAAGGACTATACAGTCTTAGCTCAATCCTCCTATAGAACAAAGACAAAAGGAGTATCAATTCTCTGGAAGAAAAACATAATCACTCCAAAAGTTATTTATAAATATGAAGACAAAGAAGGTCTACTAGCATTTGTTATAATTAAATTTAATAACAGAATATGGACCTTAGCTAATCTATATTGGTTCCCAGGAACTGGAGCAGGAACGGTTAAAAAACACCTAGATTTTATTTCCAATAAGTATAAAGGAAATCTTATACTGGGAGGAGACTTAATTGTACCTTAGAAGCTTCTGAAACCATCAAGAAGTCTTTTCACATAGCAACTATTTCAAAATCCTTAAAAAGATGGATTGATTAATTTCCTTTAATAGACACTTTTAAAGTAAAATATTATAAAGCCTTATTATTTTCCCATAAAGACCATAGATTTGGAACACAAACCAGAATAGACAAATTATTCGTAGTTCAAGATTTACAAACAAAAATCCTCAACTTCTCAATAGTTCCATTTCCCTTTTCAGATCATGACTCTCTGATAATGAAGCTCCAAATAGAGTTTAAACCTTTAATCTTCTCAACTAGAATTCCATGATATATCACGAAAATGAAAGAATTCAGACCCTGGATGTTGTCAGAACTACAATTATTTCTTGAAATTAATAATACAGCGTAAATCAGTAGAGTCATGGTTTGGGACTCATTAAAAGTGTATTTATTTGGTGAGACCCTTAGCTGGTACAAAAACAAAGTTAGACGGTGGGAATCTGAATCATTAGACTTGCAAACCAGACTCTTGACAGCAAAATCTAAAACATATCAGAATTGTCCAGAAGTTGAAAAAGAAGTAGAGGAACTAAACAAAAAAATATAATGAAATTCTAACACACAAAACTTGTC
Organism: Protopterus annectens; assembly: GCF_019279795.1. Taxonomy (NCBI): domain Eukaryota; kingdom Metazoa; phylum Chordata; order Ceratodontiformes; family Protopteridae; genus Protopterus; species Protopterus annectens. Next base: position 826,137,033 of record NC_056727.1, on the reverse strand, counting down.
TAGCCTTGGAAAAATTAAAAATAAACTCATTAGTCACCTCCCCCAGATATCTGCATAACTTATCTACAAGAAATAAAATACAGTCTAAAGCAAATAACATTAGTAGTATATATCATGAAAAGAAAGGGAAAAAAGTATCAGATATAGGAGACATCCTTGAAGCATTTTGGTTCCATTATATGGAACACTTCAAAAAAGAAGATTTAGATACCAACCAAATAAACTTGGATACAAACCTGTTAGAAAAATGTGTAATAGTAATATGCATGCTTAGTGCATTCAAGGTTTAAAAGGGTTAATACATTTATTCTGTTCGCACTGCATGAATCTGCACAGCTATTAGAGACTTAACAAGAAGCATTTCATTTCTGCTAATGTCATGAAAATAACAAGAGACATTTCATTTCTGCTAATGTCATGAAACTTAACAAAGATATATTCATTTCTGCTTATGCTATGAGAAAGTATGCAGCTGCTAGAAGCTTTGATAAAGAAAACAATAGATGCTTGAAAGTATAAACCATAGTCAGCATTACTTGTACCAAAGCTAGAAATGTACCTTGAATCTAGACAAAATGTAACACATGTATTAGAACAGTACAATTGAATAATTGGAAAGTTAAAATGGGCTAAAATAAGCCCAAGGCCAGGCTGTTTTTCTCAAAATGTTTTGCAAACTAGCAAATAATCTAACCTAGTTAGCAATAAGTCTAGTAACATTTTCTGTAGAACATACAGAAAGCTGTGTCTAACTACGTCAGCAATAGAATAGTAACATTTTCTGTGTGACAGGAAGAGAACTGTATAAGAATAATATACTAATCACCAGTAATTCAGACAAACCTTGTGCCTACGTGCTTTGTCTCCTTGCTGCAAGTAATAAAGGGTGCCTTGCTTGAACCTAACGTGAATTGGTCTTTGAAGTTTTTTCCTTTGACAGATTGGTCCTTCGGGCTGGAACCCTCTCTTCACCTCGGATCAGACGACCAGGTGGTTGAAACCGTACGGTGAAGAAACCAAATTGGTTCTTCTTATATGGAAAGTCCTCTGACTGAATTGTCGTTCAAAAGAGGCCAGCCACTTTCTGATCTGTGACTGAAGGATGGGTCTCCGTGAATTGGTGATCAATCACGTGGGCTCAGGTAAGGTGAATCTACTTTTTTCTGTTTTCTGTTTTAGATCAGGGACTAGATGTGTATTGTTTTTGTCAGACTGTATTTTTCTTACAAGTCAGGGACAAAAAAGATTACTGTCTTGTCATAGATCAGGAAAAACAGAATAAGTAGGCAGTCATTCTGAAGAGACTATAACAAAATCCGTGGTACCACTTTAAAAAATTAAGAGAAGTTACGTAGCAATCAAAGGGTAGAACAAAATGGGTAATAATTGCACAAAAAGACCCCAAAATCCACTTTTAACAGAAGACGCAAAATATATGCAGTCGCAGCGCGCCGACAATATTAGATATTATTCAAAATGGGTTAATAAATACGAATTTGACAGAAAATTAGAAATATCCTCACTTATCAAACTTATCAAACAGCTCAAAACTGATTCCAAAGGTCAGGTAAAAAAGCAATGTCGATTAGGAATTCCTCAGGCACACAGGTGGCTTGAGGAAGTAAACCGTAGGGAACAAAAGAACAAAAATTCAAAAGCAATGTTTTTAGATAAGGAGGACAATAACTTAGTAATAGCATCAGCACCTCCGCCTCCCATACCAGAATATGAAGCAAGTGAACAGGTTGGTCCACCCCCACGATATCCTGTAGTCACTGAAGATAGAGATATTATGAAACTAAAACTGACTAAAATTAGAGATCCCATTGGGACCAGGTCCCGAACAAAGGCAGGTAACTCAGATGAAAGCATCGAGTTATGGCAAATGGTTAAGAATTCACGATCTATAAGTGAAGAAGAAGAAATATGCCTACTTATAGAAGTACCCAATCCTCAGGCAGGTCAAGACAATCAGAACCCAACTATTTTAGTGTATAGACCTTGGACTCCGGAAGACATCCGGAAAGCCACTGAGGAATTCCCCATCCAAAGGTTAATTTTAGAAAATTCTCAGAAGATTTACAAGGAATGAGGCTGAGTTATAACCTAAACAGAGAAGAAATAGAAAAGGTAGTTAGAGAGAATGTAGGGCCAGATTGGTACATGATTAGTGGGAACTGGAATCCCCGTGACGCTGCACAAAGACCCCTCTCACATAGCAGCGCAGAATTAGACACCAGAGTAAAAGGTCTGACAGACCGCATCTCTGAAAAATGGAAACCTAGGGCAGACTGGACTTGCATTAATCAATGCGTCCAACAAGAAGGTGAAACAATTGACCAGTGCTATGCCAGATTATTAGAGTGTTTTAATAACCACTGTGGAATGCAGGTTCCTGAAGATCAAACACAAGATTCCTCATATGAACAGCAATTAAAGAATGCATTTTTAAAAGGCAGTATTGCACCTATAAGCAGTTTTATTACATAACATATGGTAGACCATCGCACAAGCAGGTTACAAGCATTACTTGAATATGCTAGGCATGCCGAAAGGCATTTTAATAGCAAAAAGAAAAAGAAAGCTCAAGTATTTTCTGTAGAAGATGGAGCAGAAGTTTATGTAGTACAGTCCGGGAAAAAGGGCAAGAAAAACGCACAGGGAAACAAACAATCTGATCCACGATCAGAGGACTTTGCAGGGTGAAAGAAAAGGGGCGAATGTTTTAAATGCGGTAAAAAGGGACATTTGGCAAGGGATTGCAAGAAAAACAAGAAGGCAACAACAGAAGATAAGGAGGGTGAGGACTGACTATATGGTAGTCAGGAATCACTAGAAGGGGCTAGTGAAGTAAGGACACATGAGAATGTGATAGAGGGAGTAGAGATAGTGCAGGAAGCTAGTGACAATGAAGAAAATGAAATATTAGACCTAGCTCTATTGAGCTTGGAGCTTTATTTAGCAGACACAAAACCAGAAATTACACTCTTGGTAGAAGGGAGGGAAGTCAAATTCTTGTATGACTCAGGGGCATCACGAACACTGATACATCCCTCCAAACTGCCAGAAAAAACAGAGTCACTTGATTACATACTGGTTAAAGCAGCTAATGGACAGCTGTATCGGGAGCCTCTCTCCCGTAACATTGCAATAACTGATCCAGTTTCAGGATTGACACAGAAAAGCAAAATTATTGTTTCTGCAAAATGCCCAGCAAACCTCTTGGGCAGAGACCTCATGCGATTATTTGGTATAGCAGTAGTCCCAACCATGCAGGGTGTGGAATCACAGCGACAAATTAATACCTTTGCAGTGCAATCAGAGGGTGAAATGTTTTATTGGTACAGCCAGGACTTGGTTACGACTGGTCCAGGGACTGTGACCAAAGCGTTAATGAATGTAGCCATCAGCAAGTTCCCCTCCCTTGACATTGATAAGCAACACCTGTTGCACTGTACCCTGTATTATTGTAACACACCAGGACCTGATAAGGAATATGAGCAAGAATTATTTAAAAATCATGCAAACAGATTGATATTGCGTAACCTGTACTGGGACACAGAAGGGAACAGTGTAGCCAGCTGTTCATTGCCCCAGGAGTTCTTTGCACTTTATAAATCTAATTGATTACCACACGTTAGCTAAACAAAAAACAGAAATATAGAATGGGCAGACCTAGGAGAAAAAGTCACGAGATGGGAGAAACAGACAGAACTAGAACTGTCAGAACAGGGAATACAAATACAGAAGTTGAATTGGATAACTCAGACCAACCCAGCTGTGCACTTGCAGTCTAGTGAGGACAGCTGATTGACACTCCTTTTAAAGGAGGAAGAAAATGCCTTACAAAATATACCAGAGACCCTCTGGTCAACAGGAAAATCAGATGTAGGACTCATTCGTACAGCAGGACCAGTTACTATCACGCCAAAGTCAGCATTCAGACCACAAAAAAGACAGTATCCCTTAAGAAAAGATGCAGAGGCAGGGATAAAGCCTATTACAGCAGCCTTACTTAAAGGAGGGATACTAGTAGAATCTCCCGATTCACCATGTAACACACCCTTATTTCCACTTAAAAAGACCAATGGAGAATGGCATATGATCCAAGATTTACAAGCTGTAAATGATTCAGTAATACCAAGAGCACCTACGGTACCATACCCACACACCCTGTTGAATGATCTGAAACCTCAACAGAAGTATTTTTCTGTGGTAAACATCAGCAATGCGTTCTTTTCGATACCGATACACCCTGATAGCCAGTATTGGTTTACATTGACATTTCAGGGGAAAAGGTATACATATACACGACTACCACAGGGATATTGTGAAAGTCCAACAATATTCTCACAAGAAATGTCAAGCAACTTGGCGGGATTCACCCCATCAAGAGGCAGTCAGATTTTACTTTATGTTGATGACATCTTGCTGGCAGCCCCCACCCAGCAGGAATGTAGAGAAGATACCATAGCACTTCTACAATTTTTAGCCACTGAAGGACATAAGGTAAATAAAAGTAAACTGCAGCTTTGGAAAAAACAAGTCAAATACCTGGGATATGTAATATCCAAGGAAGGTAGAACATTAGATGAGGACAGAAAAATAGCAATTTTGCAAGCATCAAAACCCACTACCAAGAAGGAAATGATGTCCTTCCTGGGTACAACCAATTTTGCGGAGCTGGATTCCAAACTATGCCTTGGAATCTGCACCTCTGACTGACCTTATATATAAAAAGCCTATGGCAGCGCAGGATTTGTTACAATGGACACCAGAGGCAGAATCTGCTTTCTGCAAACTAAAGCAGTTAATAGCGTCCTCATTAGTTCTGGGATTGCCAAACTACCATAAACGTTTTTTCCAAACTGTAGATTGTAAGCAGGGTTACATGACATTGGTATTAACACAACAGCATGGGGATAAGCAACACCCCATTGCTTACTATTCATCACAACTAGACCCAGTGGCACGATCCTTACCCCACTGTGTACAAGCAGTAGTTGCAGCTGCAATGGCAGTACAGGCTTCAGCCTCAGTAGTTTTGTTCCACCCTCTCACTTTGAGAGTACCTCATGCAGTCGTGATTATTTTACTACAAGAAAAAGGTGGCATATCTTTCCCCTGCTAGGCATCTTTCCTGTATGACTATATTGTTGAGCCAACCTCATATGACAATTGAGCGTTGCACGACTTTAAACCCTTCTACTCTGCTCCTGACCCCTGCAGATGGCACACCACACCGCTGCCTGCAGGTAATTGAGCAAAAGACACTACCTAGAAAAGACCTCATGGATGTCTCCTTGGATGATGCCGAGGTGACATACTACGTGGATGGCTCATGCAGAAGGGGTCCTGCAGGACAGAACCTAGTAGGATATGCAGTAGTTTCTGATACTGGGATTATAGAAGCAAAACCTTTACCACACAACTTATCTGCACAGGCAGCAAAATTGATTGCCCTGACACGGGCATGTACCTTAGCAAAGGGTAAATGTGTAAACATTTTTACTGATAGCCAGTATGCTTTTTCTACTGTACATGTTTTTGCGCAACAGTGGAAAAACCAGGGAATGATAACATCTACTGGCAAACCTATAAATCATGCACAGTTTATTTTAGATCTTTTAGAATCTATTCGGTTACCTCGGAAAGTAGCCATTTGTAAATGCACAGCTCACACCAAGCAACAAGATAGGATTTCAAAAGGTAATGCGAGAGCTGATACAGCTGCAAAACAAGCAGCCACAGAAATATTTCTTTTAAATGAGGAATTACAACCCTCTGAGATTTTAGATTTAGATATGTTAAAAACAATGCAGACACTCACTACGCAAGCTGAAAAACAACGATGGATAAAACGAGGAGCAATCCTCGAAAAGGGGCTGTACAATTCTAGAGAAGGAAAACCAATACTACCCTCTAATTTGTTTCGATATGCAGCTTTGTTGAGCCATGGGCAGTGCCATGTCTCAACATGGGGGATGGTACAGCTGGTGAACCAGGTGTTCACAACGTACGGATTTACAAACTACTCTAAAAAATTTTGTTTGATGTGTCAGATTTGTAACAAATATCATGCACAGGGGGCAATAAAGCCCAAGCAAGGGAGTTTCCCTACACCACCATATCCGTTTCACACTATCTGTATGGATTTCATAGAATTGAACAAATGTGAAAATAAGAAGTATTGCCTTGTCATTATAGATATGTTTTCCAGATGGGTGGAAGCCTTTCCAACCAAAAATCCAGATGCAGCTATGGTGGCAAAAGTACTTGTCAAGGAAATCATTCCTAGGTTTGGTATTCCGGAAAGGATCTACAGTGACAATGGTACACACTTTGTAAATCAAACCATACAGCAGTTGAGTAAGCATTTTGGTATTTCTTTAAAAAATCATTGTGCATACCATCCACAATCTGCAGAGCTAGTTGAAAGGCATAATGGTATACTAAAAAAACAACTGAGAAAATTAATAGCTGAGACAGGGAAAAACTGGTTATACTGTTTGCCCCTGGCACTGTTGAGCATGAGAACTGCCCCTACAGCAAAAGGATTGACTCCTTTTGAAAAATTATTTGGAAGGGCTTATTATACACCCCAGTGGAAACTTCTCATGTCATCAGACCAGGAAGCTGATTTCACACTAGCTGAATATATGAAAAAGTTGTTGAGTTCTAAACATCTGTTGCAGTCAAATTCTGTTTCAGATAGATAACAAACCGAGACATCAGAAGTGGCAGTGACGCCCGGAGATTGGGTGTGGATCAAAAACATCAAGAGGAAGAATTGGTCATCACCAAGGTGGGAAGGTCCCTACCAGGTGCTTCTTTCAACACTCACTGCAGTCAAGATAGCAGAACGAGCTTCATGGATACACCTGATGCACTGCAAGCTGGTTAAGAACTTTGAGTTGGACAAAAATCTTACCTCTCCATCAGGGCCCTCAGCACAAAGTCTGGCTACAAAGGGGGGTCAGATCAATAGGACTGATCCATCTCAACCCATCAGTGCTGAAGGTCCTATTAGGGCAGAGAGTAAGAGCACGTGTCCAAGATGATGGAATTCAGTAAGATCCAAATACACCTACTTGGAAGAGTCAGAGAAAACAGAAATGCAGAACAACCGTTTCCTCAAAAGTATTGCATAATCCTCCTGTTGACTGTACTAGTGGCAATAATCTTTTTGTTGTGGCCATTCCTTTTCCCAGCCACACAAATTGAACTAAACAAGCGTGCAGAGTGGCACCCAAACTTTAACACTTACCAGGCAATCAAATATGTGTATGCTGAGACCTTCAATGTTTCGAATTGCTGGATTTGCACAGCTTTGCCAACAGCATATGGGGGGGGGTACTGTTAACTTCAGTTCCCCTAGGAGCCAACAAGACAACAAGACCTGGGAAAACTTAATTTATGATACATCAGATGTCACATCACAAGATAAAGTAGCATTGCACTTGTCTGTTTGACAGAAGGGAACTGTGTGTTTTTACAAGAATGATACAGTTCAGGTGGGTTGGAGCAATTGCAATGTGACTGTTCTCTATAGATGCTACACTAATCCTGATAACACCAGATCCTATTGCAACACAAGCTATGATACATTTTTTGAACTGATGCATAGGACAACTGAAGAAGTAAAACATAATGCTGTTCTCTATAAGCAACTGTCTATAATCGACAAAAAAATGTTTCATGCAGAGCCAGGGCATAGTAAAGTTACTACCAAAGTAGAAGATTGTTACTTTGTATGTGGTAGGAAAGCATATAAATGGTTACCTGAGAATTGGTCCGGCAGTTGTTTCTTGGGGTATCTGGTTCCAGCCATATGACACAAAGCAGTTTTACCTCAAGGGAAAATTCAGAATGTTCAAGAAATCAAGAAGCCTGTCAATCCAGTGGGGCAAATCAGTGCGCGCTGGAAAAACCATCATGCTGTGGGCTTAGGGAAAAATGGACTGTCACATATGGACTTGAGTGATATTGTTATCTCGTGGGCAGGTGTACTGCCAGCATATGGAGCAACGAAATCAATCTGGGAACTGAGAAAATTGTCTAAGCATCTCAAAATAATGAGCAATGCAACCTTTTCTGCCCTAGAATTGGTGACTGATGAACTGACTGCCATGAGAACAGTGGTGCTTCAAAATCACATGGCTCTTGACTTCACCCTAGCGGCGAGAGGAGGTAAGTGTGCTTTAATCCAGGAGGAGTGCTGTTCGTATATTCCTGACCACAAACACGAGATAGACAACCATCTTGAGGTAATTCAGCAGGTGTCAGCCATGACCAAACCAGGACCAAATCCAGTGATGGACTTTTTCCAGAAATTGTTTGGGGGGTGTGGCAGTATCCTGATGAACATTCTGATTGCCATCTGTGCAGGAATAATCCTACTGGTGGTATGTGTGTGCTGCTGCATCCCCTGCATAAAAAGACTGATTAAAGACTTTATAGACATTTCAGTTTCAGAAACCGTATACCAAGGTGCTGAACTTGAAGAATTGCTAAAAAACTGAAAATGCTTTCATAAGTTTAAACTGAATGACTCTCTTAACTGCAAATCCTGAGTAGGAAGAGGTTAGGGGAAGAAAAAAACTGTTTATGCTGGATTAATACATTTATTCTGTTCACACTGCATGAATCTGCACAGCTATTAGAAACTTAACAAGAAGCATTTCATTTCTGCTAATGTCATGAAAATAACAAGAGACATTTCATTTCTGCTAATGTCATGAAACTTAACAAAGAGATATTCATTTCTGCTTATGCTATGAGAAAGTATGCAGCTGCTAGAAGCTTTGATAAAGAAAACAATAGATGCTTGAAAGTATAAACCATAGTCAGCATTACTTGTACCAAAGCTAGAAATGTACCTTGAATCTAGACAAAATGTAACACATGTATTAGAACAGTACAATTGAAGAATCGAAAAGTTAAAATGGGCTAAAATAAACCCAAGGCCAGGTTGTTTTTCTCAAAATGTTTTGCAAACTAGCAAATAATCTAACCTAGTCAGCAATAAGGCTAGTAACATTTTCTGTAGAACATATAGAAAGATGTGTCTATCTATGTCAGCAATAGAATAGTAACATTTTCTGTGTGACAGGAAGAGAACTGTATAAGAATAACATACTAATCACCAGTAATTCAGACAAACCTTGTGCCTACATGCTTTGTCTCCTTGCTGCAAGTAATAAAGGGTGCCTTGCTTGAACCTAACGTGAATTGGTCTTTGAAGTTTTTTCCTTTGACAAAACCTTATCAATATAAAAAAAATCCAGAAAACTTAAAACTAGACCTACAAAAACATATATCCTACAAAGAAATTGTTGACAAGATAAAAGAAAGTAAATCTAACAAAGCTCCAGGGATAGATGGTATAATTATGGAAATTTACAAACTCTTCCCTTCAACAGTAATCTCCCTTTTTCATAAAACTTTGCTAGAAGTCTAGTCAGAAGCAAAAATACCACTCTCATGGAAATATTCTCTCATAACACCAATTCTAAAAGATAATAAACCATCAGACCTTTGCACCTCATACAGACCTAGATCATTACTGAATAATGATTACAAAATATTCATGTCAGTCCTAGCTAACAGAATGAAAATCCCACTTTCAAAGACAATTAATAATGATCAAACTGGATTTTTATATAACAGGCACACACATGATAATATTAAAAGGATACTTCCTCTTATAGATTATATGAATAAAGAAGATAGAGAAACACTTGTAATCAGATTAGACATAGAAAAAGCCTTCAATTCCCTCAACTGGGAATATCTATTTAAAACTTTAGCATTATTTGAATTTCCTCCTTCCTTCATCTTATTACTAAAAAACATATATATTAATAACTTAGCCTACATTAAATTAGGTCCTTTCACCTCAGAATCTATCCATATAACAAACGGTACTAAACAAGGATGCCCCTATCTCCTATTTTATTTGCTTTGGCTATAGAAATGCTTGCAGAAATAATACACAATAATCCAAGAATAAAAGGAATAGAAGTCTATGACTAGTACATATCTAAAATAATACTTGTTGCTGGTGATATTTTATTAACCCTATCAAACTCCAGAGAGTCATTAGGAGAGCTAGAAGAAGTAATGGAGAAATTTTATAAGATTTCAGGTCTACACTTTAATAGATCAAAATCAAAATTTCTATTTTTAAAATAAGAAAAAAGAACTACAATTTACAGATAAATCCATCATAGGAAAACAAGAACTTACGCTAAATTATTTAGGAATAGTGTTATGCAAAAATATAAACAAAACAATATTAATAAATTATAAAACTTTATTGAAACAATAAATATATATATAGAAAAGTGGAACAAAATTATATTAACTTTTGAAGACAGATTGCAATTAATAAAAATGGTCTTATTGCCAGAAATACTATATGTAGCATTAACAATACAGTTAATTCCTGAAAGATGCATTCTTAAAGATATAAACTCATGTTTTTAAAATTTTTATGGTATCCCAAAAAGAATACAGTAGCTCTAACTCATCACATTAGACCCTGGGAACAAGGAGGATTGAACTTCCCAGAAATAGAAACATATATAAAAGCATCTGTGTTTAAAACTACAATAGACTGGAAAAACCCAAATTATTTTGCCAACTGGAAAGAATTAGCAATGGCTATATTAACAAATGAATTTAATCTGTTAAAAAAATTTTAATAGTAGACAAATCAAACAAACCCTGGTACATACTATGCATAAGTATACAATATAATATAACAAAACCTTCTAAAACAACACTGATTAATCATCACATCAATTCCTTTAGGAAACTTATCAATGCAAACATAGATCTAAAACTTTGGTTTGACCTTTTAACCCCATTTTCCATCACTAAGAACTTTTCTCACAAAATATATAGGGAAACAATAACCTCCTGGAAACAAAATGGATTCTTATGTTGGTTTCAATGTGTAAATAAATTTTTTTTTTTAGATATACATATGATAAAAACTGCTTACAATATTCCAATACAGGACTGGTTAACCTTACAAAGCATTCTAATGTACACTCAAGATTTATGCAGATTAATTAATAATTCCTCATTTAAAGATATTCCAAATCTAATAAGTTTTCTGTATGAATTTATATATAATAGTTGTGAAAAGAAAAATTCCATTTCAAATCCATATAAACAGTTAATAATATATAAAACAATTCCCATACCACCATATTGGCAGTTCTTAACAAAAGGTCAGTCATTGCAGTTAACAGAAAACTGTAGTGCGATCCTGGAGATAGTATATATATGTATATATATATATATATATATATATATATATATATATATATATATATATATAGTAAGGGGTGTGGGGGGCATAGGCCTCCACCTATTTTAAGTGTTGCAAACCATAGACATGGATTCTTACAAGTAAAATTGTACTGCCCCATGTACACAGACAACCCTCTCCTCCTCCCAACAAATTTCAACACATGTGAGAGATGCAACCATATAGCCAAACTGGAGGCTAAGCTCTCTCAACTCAGTACTGACGTAACCAGTCAGGAGGAGAAAGAAACCACACTCACTACAATTCCAGTCTCACATAGACCTACCACGACAGCAAACCAAACACATAAATACACAAAAACATACTTGGAGGCTCTAAATAAAAATCTGCCTAAGCAGCAGAGACCTCCAAAGCAGACACCCAAGCAACCGCTACCCCAAAACAAAACACGTGCAACACATAGCTCACAAAGCCAGTGTGCCAAACAGTCACAGCCCTTAAGGCTAAACAACACACCTGATACACTTGTAATAGGTGACTTTATCGTCAGGCACACTGACGTCCGCTCACCAGGCTGAACAAGGAGAAGGTCACGGTGAGCTGCCTGTCAGGCTAGGATCTGCCACATAACACAAACACTCAGGTCACTCCAAGGCAAGTACAAATATGACTCAGTCATTGTCCATGCTGGTGTGAATGACCTGAGATGTACCTCCCTGGACTACATGAAAAGAGACATAGAGGAGCTCTCTGAGCATGTAGCCCAGGCCGGTATGACCCTGAACTTGAGCAGCATCTTACCCTCACCAAGAATGATACCACAATATGAAGACAAGATGATCAATTTCAACAATTGGCTTAAGTATTGGTGTCATTCAAAGGGGATTCAATGCCTGTCAGCCTGGGATGACATGCTCAACAAGCCACGATGCTTTACTAGGGACGGCTTGCACCTGTCACCCCTGGGCTTTTGGATATTGGCAAAGGCTCTTGCTACCCCCATAGTGCCTTTTTTAGGCAAGGCTCAAAAGACAAACCCACCTCCATAGGTATCACAAGGGATAAGAAACTAAGAGTAATGCTACTCAACGCCAGAAGTCTAAACCTCAAGATGCATGCACTCAAAACTCTCCTTAGCATGGAGAACATCGATATCTGTGCAGTAACAGAAACCTGGTTCAAGGCTCTCGAGAGCACCCCAGCACTACCAGGTTATACCTCATACCATGCTTTTTGGCCCCAAAACTTGGACAAAACCACAAAAGGAGGGGGAGTATCAATATTCGTCAAAGATACTCACACCTCTAGGTTGGTGGCACAGCACGAAGCATCAGAGACTATCCATGTGCAACTAACAGTGGGTAAAACTGCCTTCCAGTTTATAGCCTGCTACAGACCACCCTCCCAAACCCAGGAACCCCACTCGGCCTTCCTGAGAATACTGGAAAATATGAAGGTCTCTCCAAATACCATTATATTGGGCGACTTCACCTACCCAAACATAGACTGGGAGCATTACTTTAGCTCCAACACCCTAGCCCAAAGGTTCCTAGAATTTATAAACTCAAATGCTATGGAACAACTTGTTACCACTCCCACAAGAGAGGAAAACATACTGGACCTGATCATCACCAACAAGGGGACTGTATGCTCCAGACCAGAAGTGTATTCCTCACTGGTAAGATCAGACCATAAACTAATCTCACTGGATATTCACATCCTGACCCCACCCCCTGCCCAGAAAACCACACTGAAAAACTTCTCTAAAGCAAATTTCACACTCCTCAAAACTGAGGTGGAATCCTTCAAAGGCCCCGGGCCTGTGGAAAATACTGCCCAGACCGCAGAATCCTTTATAAACGCATTCTATGAACACCTTCAGGAATGCATGGATCATGCAATCCCAAATAAAACCAAGACCCAATCCTCCAAAGGCAGACGTCCTGTCTGGTGAACTCCAGCCATAAACAAACTATACAATAGAAGGAGGAAGCTACTACATGATAGAACAAAATCCCAAAAAGGGAAGGCATCTCTGATCAGTATTAGCAAAAAACTACTGGCACTCATAAAATCGTCTAAGGCCAGCTTCGAGAGAAAAATTGCACAGGACACTAAGGATAATCACAAGGCTTTCTTTAGTTATGTTAGGAACCTGGGGGGAAATTCCCAGATATGCTCAGAATTAGTCCAAAATGACAAAAAATACACTGAACCCACAGACATGGCCAACATCCTAGCTGACAGGTTCAGCGCAAATTTCTCCCCCCCTCCACACCAAAAGGGCAAATATCTATCCCAGCAGAGTGCTGCTCCCCTGACATCTCAGATGCTCAGGTAAGAGCCGCCCTCTCCAAAGCAAAAAAACACAGCATCAATGGGACCAGACAGTGTCCCGGGCTGCATCCTACATGAACTCCAAGAAGAGCTAAACCCAAACATAAAACTACTGTTCAATCTCAGTCTTACTACAGGATATGTACCCAAAGAGGGGTGTACAGCAACAGTGGTCCCTCTCCACAAAGGTGGTGCCACAACGGATCCTGGAAACTATCGCCCCATAAGCCTGACTAGCTTGTCTGCAAAGCTATGGAAAGGATCATCATGGACCTCATAAATAAAGATATTGGGGACCTACAGACACTGGATCCTACCCAGTTCAGCTTTGTTAAGGGCAGATCCTGCCTCTTAAACCTGGTCAATTTCTTTGAAACAGTCACCAAGGCCATTGACGAGGGGAAGGTGGTCCACAAAGCCTACCTGGACCTCGCAAAAGCCTTCGATACAATACCCCACTCTGGCATTATAGATAAGCTCACCAGCTTAAATATAAACCCCTATGTCACTAGATGGGTTGCAAAGTGGCTCAAGGACAGAACCCACATGGTTAGAATTGCTGGAGCCATGTCAGACTCCAAACCAGTTACAAGTGGCATCCCACAAGGCTCAGTCCTGGGACCTCTCTTGTTTGGTATATATTTCTCGGAGGTACAGGCTAACATGGAAGGACTGTGGCTGACCAAGTTCGCAGATGACTGCAAACTGGGTGCCATAATTGACTCTCCAGCCGACACAAGCATCCTCCAAAAGGGCCTCATAGAAACAGACAACTGGTGCCAGAGCCATGGCCTCAAGCTAAATGCCAAAAGTGTATAGTCATCCCCTTTGGCAAAACAAAGTGCCACAAATTACCACATAGGTGGTAATCCACTAAGTACAGAAGAAGTAATTAGGGACCTGGGGACCCAAGTTGATAACAATCTCTCATTTGACAACCACGTGGCCAAAGTGGTTAGAAAAACATTTTATATAGCCCACCTAATCATGAAGGGATTCACATCTAGATCAGGGAGGTCATCGTGCCTCTTTACTCATCCCTCATCAGGCCCATAATTGAGTACAATGCCCCTTTTGGGATGTACCTTACCAGACACCTGCAGCAACTGGAAAGACCCCAAAAGTACCTCACCAAGAGGATCAAAGGGCTCAAACAGATGCCATATGCTGCCCGGTTAAAGAAACTCCAGCTCTACTCAGTGGCATACCACCTGCTCAGAGGCGATCTGTGCCTGACGTATAAAGCCATGTCCAACCGGAATTAATGGACATGCAGCACCTCAGAAAATCCAAATCCCATCGAGCTACTGGCTCGAGACTTGAACCTCAGCACTGAAATAAATAGGACATGCTGGATGGACAGATTCATAACCCAGAGGCTCCCTTCACTCTGGAATAAAATCCCAGTCTAGGTTAGGCAGAGTCCCTCATTGACTCTCTTCAAGAGGAATCTTGATGAGTGGATGGGAGATCGTAAGTTTACCCTGGGTATCACTTCTGTGTCACTGTTAGACAGAGGCACAGTATACTAACCTCAAAAAAGGGCATAGCAAAATTAATTTAAAATGGGTAGCGAAAGCCAAACACACTCTGGCTAGGCTTATAAATGCCCTAGGGCAGATAGCCTAGTATGAACCTATGAACTTAAATAAATAACTCTTTCCAGAAAATAATATATACCCACACTATGTGGTTGGCTATGCCTCTCCAACTATATATACTAACTTCAGGATCGCACTACAGTGCGGAACAGGGCATATAACTGTTTAGACGAAATGAGTTTCAGTCAAGAGAGTTTTCAGTGAAGTAATCTTTCAGTGAATTGTGCTCAGGCAATTCATTTTCATTGAAATGAAGCTTCGACAAAATGAGTTTCAGTGAAACGTGTTTTCTATCAAACAAAGTAGACCCATGTATACATATATGGATGTAGTAGTAATAGTCAATCCATGGAAATGTGGACGTACTTTACACTCATACACTTACATCGACAAAAACACATTGACATGCTACAATGCATGCTCCAAATCTAATCCTCATATCATGGAAAGAACAGAAAAGTGATTTTTTTGTAGTCAGGCAAGCTCCCCTGAACCCCCATACACCTGCTAATTATATATACTCACTCTGGGATTGCACAAACCCCAGGGAAAGTGTGTATCCCCCTACCACACAGTCTGTTGATCTTGTATAGGTAACCATATGAAATGTCGAGATCCGCTAGAGAGATTCCTGAAATGCGGAGACTGAATGGATAACAAATCAGACTGATATATACCAAATCCGAGATGCCATTTCTCAGAATATTCTCTTTTCTCTGAGGTATGGCAATCTCAGAGTTAATATATGTGAATTTGGGGGGTGCGGGGGGGTGCAGGACTGTATTCCCCCCCAACCCCCCACCCAGAACAGGAGAAGAGCAGTTTTTGAGATTTGCTCTTCCCCTGTCTTTTCAGTATTTTTTTTAAAGTTTTTTCAGCTCAGTATTTCAAGTGTTAACATTTTAATGGAGATCTTCTCGCACAGCTGTCGACCGATTGCATTTATAGACCAATATGGGCTGACAATACACAGGTTGGCCATCCAGATTTTTGATTTATGCCAGGACATCCATACGTAGATATAGCACTGCAATTGCTGCCTGGGAGAGGTACATGTGTGCTTCCACTTACACAAAGTCTTCCAACCAAGTGATATACCTGTAGCATGGAGCTCACTGAACTCTTAATGCTACTATTGCAAAGAAACTAAGCAGCCTTCTTCCTCCTGCAATGGGAAAGCCAAAGTCAGCCTCTCACTGCCATCTTGTCCCTATCCAGTCCCTCCTATGCCTGTGCTACTAGTCGAACCCACGTCATCTGGGGAGCAGTAGGGGCTTTATCCCTCTAAATCATGGGGCTCAGGCATACGGTAGGTATACTTTTCTATACTCTGCAGTGATTTGTGCACATATTTAGAATGGCTTCCTTTAGAACTGACTGAATTAGTATTTATTCTAGTATGTAAACTGTATTGGCAGGAAAAACTGCAACACATATTTGGCAATTAGAAGAGCTTTGTGAACATTAAGAATGCTTAATATGAGAAACCAGGGAAAATAATTTGCAGTTTATAAAGAAGTGGTATTCGTAATCCTTAACTGTCAGTGTTTTTTTAATGAATCTGATACTCCAGAAATGTGCAGACTGAAGAAAATTAGTGTGCATTAATTGTACGTACACTGTTTTCAACAGTGTCCATTGTATAGTCATTAAATGCAGTTCTGAAGTTAATTAAATCATACTGTGGTAAACTTTTATAAAATAGTGAGTTGCAAAGAAAAAAAATAATCAGAGACAGAAATGATTTAATAATGTAGAAATTTGATCTTACTTGTCAGCCATGTGCCCACATTTAACAGTGTTTAACATAATGATGCTTTCAGAAAATGTAATGACAATGAAAAGTGTTCCTGTATACACCTGTGACTCTGATATGGAGAAGTTAATTGAGCAGGAAGACCAACACAGACTTCTGTTAGCTCAGGAAAACAACTTTATAGACAAGTTACAGAGAGACAAATTCTAATAATTGGAATGAGAAGCACAAAACTGCCAGTCTGTACAAATGCGAATAAATGGCTTGTGAAATTCAGACTGAGCAATCCAGTCATAACTAAAAAGAGAGCACAAATGCAACATACGCCCAAACAGGAAGATGATGTTCCTGAGGTATGGAATGATATTGTATCCAAGTGGATCAATGATATATCAAAGAGAGTGGATAATTTCTTTTTTGCTACAATATGTTCAGACTGATAACAAATGTCTTTGTTTCTTAAGGTTTTTCTTTTGTGTCCCGCCCGTTATGCTGATACTAATCAGGCTTATTGATGAGTCATATTTACATATAATTTGTTTGGTGCTGTGGAATATCTTGTGACTTTCCCTTATTTAGAGCTAAGTCTATAGATGCATCCCATAATCATCCATTGGTGCCTACGTTTGCTAATGCTGTAGAATATTTCCCTAGAGAAGATATGTCAATGTAATGCTGATATTCATGGAATATGAATGTGTCTTAAAAGGACACCATGAAATGGCTCATGTCAAAGGACAACTGCTAGGCAGTAAATGGCTGACAGGTCAAGGATGGAGTATAATTTTGTTGTAGAGTTCTTTTATTCGTGGATTAAAGACTGAGCATATAGTCATATGCAGTCAATTCCTACTAAGTGTTAAATAAAATAAAATTACTATTTGTTGTGTGAGTAATTGGTTATCAGCTTAAATGATTTACAAGATTGCAAGGACTGAGCATTTTGCACCCAGTAACTGACTTTCCTGCATGGCCTTCCCATGATGCATAAAGCCCCTAACACATCAAACATTGTGATCAATTATTTGTGTCTTAGAATCTTTGAGTTAAGCTTTGTCTCAATACATTAACTTTCGTATTGAAGGGTTTTTTACTAATAAAATGACTTTTCTCTGAGCTTTAATATCAGGTATAGAAAAGGCTGGTTTTGAGCATGATTTGCTTTGTTAAAGTGGATATATTTAAGTTATACATTAATATTTCTCCTATAGAGGGTTTTAACTATAATAGATTATAATTTTAGTCACTATTTAATGTACAAATGATGACATGATAGTGGACATGATGGAGCTTTACTGAAATGCATTTTATTTCATTGCTTAAACCTAATTATGTACAGTTATGTGTTAATAAGTATGCAAATGCCTAGATTTATAATGAAACTAATATTTCCTACCATGTCTGAAATATTTATAAATATTACATAGACAAAGTGCTTGGTATGTGGGTAGACAGAGAATCACATCTGATTTGTATCCAAGCATATTTGGAGAATGGTAGTTCAGAAACAGATGCATTATGAAAAAAATGACTTTCATTTTTAGAACCAAGTATATAGAACATAAATGGCTAGAGCTATGTCACTGTAAGAAACAAGTGGATTGCAGAACAATTTTATGAGAGAATAGTTGTCCATCTAGTGTGCCATGAAGGTTATGCTACAGAGACATTACATAAGATAAATAAGGAACATTTGTGCCCTAACAGTTTCTTCGCAGATGCTATTGGATGCCAGATCAACCAGCTCTAAACATTTTACTCTGAAATGCTTTAAAGATGTGTATAACAGTATACAGTTCTGACAGTGAATAAAAAGTAATCTTTAAACATGAATTTTCTGCATGAATTGAATTCTAATGTACCTAGTTCATTTTATTAACCTCAGACAGCTGCAGATCCTGCTTTGGACAAGGTACTGACAGAAACAAATAATTAAGACTTCAGGACAATTTATCAGAAAAGTAATTTTTTTAATAAAATGACAATCTATGAAGAAGGTGAAACTTATTACATACAAAAGTCAGACGAGCACAAAGACAGTACAAAACCACATCAAGTAACTGAAGCACATAAGTATCTAATATATAGCAATAAACAATATAAACAGACAAATTTTGCAAAAGCATTGAAAAGTAAAATACTTAAAGATGTCCCTGCAGACATAAATCTTGCCTATGTTTGATGTAAATGCAGTTTGGCCTTCATTAGGAGCATTACAGAGTAAAAGGATTACTAGGTTTTGCAAATATATCACTATCATTTTGCAGATGTTAAGTTAAATGCACTCTTAGTACATGTCTCAGAAGAAAGTGCACAGTACGTATAACACTATGACAAGTTCAAAAGACAAATATCTGATGTTAAAGTGCTACTAGGATATTATTTTGAGCGCAAGAAAAATACATTGCATGAGGCACACCAATATAAAAAGACTAAACAGGATTCCAACGTGAGACTAGATATGTTCTAGTTTGTATAAAAATGTATTTACATACTTACTATAAAGCTGGATCCTTCTCCATCTGATATGAGTGGTAGGGCCCTTGAGCCTCTTGTCAGTTCAGAATCAGCAAAACTAGTGCTCCAGGGCCAAGCTCCTTTAAATATTTCCTTACCCATAATACACCTGTAGGCAAAGCTGCCTTAGATTAATTTTGCTGCCTAATAGAGAAGATAGAGAGTCACAGAACCTTTAGACAGAGATGAAAGATCCTTCAGATCTGTCAGAGTTAAGAATTGGAATAGGGGATGGAAGAAGGTCCTATTCATCCCATCTGACTGATCAAACTGATTGGTCAGAATCTCCAGCTGCTGAATACCTGGGTAGAATCATGGCAGGAGACTCTTGAGGACAGTGGCTTCAAAGGAAGCCCTAGACCTTAAAGTTGCCACCAGTTTATAATGTTTTGCAAATGTATGCAACATAGAACAAGTTGCAGCGGCACATATTTCATCAAATGAAGAATTCCTGAAGAAAGGACAGAGCCTTTTAGAATGAGCCTTATGTGTGCAATTAAGGAATGGTTGATGTCAAATTAAATGTAAAAAAATGAACAAGCACAATAATCTGTCTAGTTTGAAGCTCAGCACCACAAGTGTTTTTTTTAATAAGCATCTTTAATAAATTATCACATATGACATAGACAATGCCACATTTATATAAATGAAAAAGAAACAGAATAACCCCACTTTAGCTGCAAACATTATACACCACAGACACCAATGAAATAACTGTAGTTGCGAGCATTATGCATCACATATTATCCATTCATTCATTATCAGTTAAGCATTATATGGCTCATTCAAATCCTGCCTCTTAAACCTTGTTTCTTCTCTGCATATATTTTCCCACAATTC
The DNA here is from genome assembly GCF_019279795.1 of Protopterus annectens. Taxonomy (NCBI): domain Eukaryota; kingdom Metazoa; phylum Chordata; order Ceratodontiformes; family Protopteridae; genus Protopterus; species Protopterus annectens. The sequence goes on along the minus strand of NC_056727.1, from coordinate 826,116,701 downwards.
CCATTTTTCCTATGTAGTTTGCTCCTTCCCTTTTTTAAACATCCAAATTCCAGTTATTTTATCTCTTTACTATATTTACTACTTCTAGTACAGTTGGTGCAGATTTTGATTTCCATTTTCTAGTAACTGATTTTTTGGCAGCCACCATAATTAGACTCAGCAACGCTTTACTATGTCTAGGCAATTCCGAGTCTGTAGCAAAACTAAAAAAAAAATCACATCCCCAGTCAATCCAATCTACTCACCCAGCACCTCACACAGAGCAGTCCACATGTAATCCCTAAAGTCTGCCAGCTCATTACACTCTCAAAAAAATATGTTGGGATATAAAAATATCTATGTAAACACTTCCAGGCAAAGATCCTAAATCTTCTAGACTTTGTTGCATATTTGGGAGATGTACATATAACCCCCATTGTCTCTTTGTGAATTGCTTATCCAATCTCTCTTCCCAATCTTTTCTAAGCTCCTCTGATTTATTCTTATAATAAGTTATAATTATCATGCAATATTTTATATGCTTTACTAATTATTCCTTTTTTAATGGCAGCTTTTGTTCTAGATTCTATTAAAAACTCTACTAGTGCTGGTCTTTCATTTAGGACCCCCCTATTTCTTTCTATTTGCCTATACTCTGATATCAGTCCTTGATAGGGAAGGCAATCTCTAAACTGCAATCCAAATAAATTCTTGGCCTGTTCCCGTTCTATTACCTTTCTCTTTCTAGCTATTTGTTCCCAATGCTTTGGTTCCTTTGCCAGGTTTCTCCAACAAATTCCATCCCCCTATAGCCTATTATCTGTATCCCTAAACACAGTCACCCTTATTGGCTGAATCTCTTTTCTCCGTTTTCGTGCTGTTTTAGTTCTTAGAATACTCCATGGTATTTTATGAATATAATACTCTGTATGATTTTTGTTGTTCTCCTTATGAATCTGCATCCAAAATTCTAATCTCTCTTTACTTCTTGAGCTTCTTTCCTGTATCATCATCATTCCTTTCCACTTTGAATTATAGTTTTCTGCTTGTGCTATGTATAAGAGCCTTAACTGTGTTGTTCTAAAATACCCCCTCAAATTGGGTAATCCTAGTCCGCCTTGTTCAAGAATTAGCTTATCCCACTTGACCCCTGCTGTCTTCCCTTCTGAGATAAAATCCTTCAACTCTTTTTTAATTGGTATCCACAGCTTCTCCTCTGGTTGATAAAAAATATGCCTGACCTATGTTTAAGACTAAATGGACTAAAAACATTTTAATTGCTTGTATCTTAGTATCCATATCCATATAACAATGTTTGCAGTTTCTCAGTTTTTCTATTATCTTCTGTTTAGTCTCTTCCCACATATCCTTAGCTGCCACAACAGAATCATTTCTAATCCATGCTCCTAAATAATTCATTTTATCATGTCTCCATAAATATGGATATTGTTGGACAAATTCGTATGTGGCTACATAATTTATTGCTATTGCCTTTGTTTTAGCTTCATTAATTTTGTATCCCAGAGAAGATTTGAAACTGACCACCATGAGTGTTGAGGAAAAAATAAAAAACAAAGAAACTAGTGGTGTTAAAACTTAGTTGATGAGCTCAGTCACAATAATTTCCAAAAATCATGAAACCCAGGTAGTGTTCATAAAAACTAAATAATTAACAACTCAGAAAAAAACGTCATTGCTTTGCAAAAAAAAAAAAAAAAACAAAAAAAACACTGTCAATACAATTTTCATATTTACAGTCTCAAAACATGTTTATACAATGAAAACTAGTAGAAAATCCATGCAAAAAATACAGAAAACAATGGATGAAATAAACTAGTAATGCATGAAAGTGTGCAGGTGTGTACATGAGTGCGCATGAACAACCATCAGTATGGTAAATGGGGGAATTATACCAATACTACATGGTAATAGGGGCATGAAAAAATATGTGTTTTGAATTTATGTATACATTACTAGTTTACTTCATTCACTGTTTTCTGTATTTTGGGACTGTAAATCTGAAAGAGTACAGTTGTGTAAAATCTTAGCATAATGGTAGATACCCTTGCCTTCAGTGCTGCAGTATTCTTAACTATGTGGGATTCCCTTCCATGGAAGCCCGACATCTGGCCAGTCTAAAGGCATGCTGAACATCACCATATGCACACTGTGTAATGTACGGCATAAAGGTGATGTTCAGGCTTACCAAAAACAGAACTGATTACCCCGGGAGGAACACCAGTCCAAGGAACCTAAGAGGTAACATGTACATCCAAGAAGGTAAAGAACTAGGAGGAAGTCCAGGTAGCTGCTTCAAGAATATAATTGGTATCTAAGCCTTTGAAAAAAGCACTAGAAGAAGTCACAGCTCTAGTAAAATGAGCCTTAATTAAAAAGGAAGGCGCTTGCCATAAAAGGTGTAACAAAAGGAAATAGCCTTAGAAATCCAAGAAGAAATAATCTGCTTAGATACAGCAAGCCCCTAAGATCTAGGATGAAAAGAAGCAAATAACTGATCAGATTTTCTGATAGCCTTGGTCATATCCAAATAAACTCTAAGTTGCCCATGCATGTCCAAAGTATGCAGCACCCTCTCACTGTCAGTTTGTGGAGAGGGGGAAAAAGTAGACAGATTAATAGACTGAATTAAGTGATAGTTCATTAACCACCTTCAGCACAAAAGAAGGGTTAGTGCATAAGGACACTTTGTCCTCATGAAAAAATCAAAAAAGGAGGACAAGCCATGAGCACCAGCAACTCTGACACCTGTCTGGCAGAAGTAAGTGCTAAGTCTTCCAGGAACAATGTTGCAAGGAAGCTGAAGTATCAGGCTTAAAGGGAGCCTGAGTCAACTTCTCCAAAACAAAATTAAGATCCCAGGGAGGAGAAACAGGCTTCCTAGATGGTCTAATAGTGAGGACACCTTTAAGAAACTGTTTTCACCTCAAATCTAGCAGCTAAAGGAGAAAAAAATGGCAGACAAGCATAGATAGCTGATAGTTGGGCCTTAATAGAAGAGCAGGCCAAACCAGCATTGAGCAACTCACACAAATAAGAGAGAACCAAAGAAGCATCCACAGTAAGGGGGTTGAGGTTATGAGAGAGACATCAAAAACAAACCCTCTTCCATTTGGATAAGTAGAATTTCCTAGTCATATGTTTCCTGGCCTCCTGCATAACTTGCAGCACATCCTCAGAAAAAGGTGTCTATGAATAATCAAAATTCTATCACCCACAGTGTCAGTTGAAGCGTGGACAGGTGAGGATGGATAAGAGATTCCTTGTCTTGTGTGATTAGATCCACCCTGTGAAGTAGCTTGTGATGATCACTCCTGGCTAGACACAGAAGAAGAGGCAACCAGTGCTATCATGGTGAAAAGGGAGTCACCAACAAGATTTTAGAGCATCCTGTTGAATTTTGAACAGGACTCTCAGGATGAGAGGAAGGGGAGGGAATGCATAAAGAAATATCCCCTTCCATGAGAATGACAGGGCATCCACCTTCCATACCAGAGGACCTGGGACTCAGGCACAAAACATAGGAAGTGTTCAGAGGGGGAGGCAAAAAGATCCACTTGAGGAGTACCCCAATGGTGGATAATGTCCAGAAACACATCCATGTGAAGTATCTATTCATGGGACTGAGTTAAGGACCTACTCAGAGTATCTGCCACAAAGTTCTGACCGGAAGGGATATAAACTGCCTGAAGAGTCACTTGACCATGAGAGGCCCTGGAGAAAAGAGAGACTGAAAGGCCTGAAGAGCCAGCAGAAGAGCTGTCATCTCTTTGACATTGATGTACTCTTTCTGTTGATGAGGCAACCAGATTCCCTGTACCTTTAAGGAGCCAAAAGTCACTCTCCATCCCATGTCCAAGGTGTCTGCGAACAATTCCTGAGAGGGAAGCTGGGGATGAAAAGGGATCCCAGGAGTCAGAGACAACTGCTGAATCTACCAGAGAAGTTTCTGTCTGAGGCAAGGAAGAAGATGAACTACAAATTCTAGAGGATGCGCATGTTGAAGCTACACTGACTTCAGAAACAGTTGAAACTTTTTCATATGAAGTCTGGCCAGAGGGAGCATTGGAATGGTGGATGCCATAAAACCCAGAACTCTCAGAAACTCCCAGGTGGTAATGGAAGCCAGAGAAAGAAGAGTATGAAAGAAATAAATGACAGTTAAGGCCTTTGGGGGGGGGGGCAGTGATACAAGCATTGGCACTGTCAGAATCCTGCAACCCAGAAAAATGTGATCCTGAGGAGTCAGAGAAGACTTTTTGAAATTTATAGTGAACCCCAAGCAATGAAGAAGGGATATGGCAAAATGAAGATTTTACAAAAGGGTCTGTGGAGAGGATGCCTGAATCAGCAGATCATCCAAGTAAGGAAATATTTGGATTCCTTGAAGTCTGCAAAAGGCAATCACAGGAGCAAGGTATTTGGTAAACACCCTTCAGAGTCCCCGAAAATTGAGTAGCCTTAGCAGAAAGAGTCTGTTTGCCACTCTTCTTACCTTTAGTAGGGGGGCATAATTGCCTACGAACAAAGGCAGACTTTGCAGGGTAGTTTCTCTGAAATTTAGGCACAGGAGAAACAAACTCATGTTTAAGTTCCCATAAGGCCTTACCATTATCCTGAATGGACTTAAACAAACCAGCAGCAGCTTCCCCAAACAAAAGTTTAGAATCCAGAGGAGCATCCATCAATTTAGCTTTAATATCATCAGGTAGAGGTTGAAGCCTAAGCCAAGAATACCTCCTCATAACTGAACCAAAAACAGCAGCCCTAGAATAGGCATCCACCACATCATAACTACATTTAATATAATGATGAATGACTTGAGAAGAAGTCCCTAGCAAGGAAAGAACAGAAGTTTTACCCTCAGAGTCTGGAAAATCAGAAATAAGTTTACAGGCCTGAGAAATAAGAGCCAACACATACCTAGACATATGGGTCTGATATGCAATAGCCCTAAAAGCTAGGGTAGCAGAAGTGTAAACCTTTTAGCCTGTCCATAGTTCAGCTGTCCTTGTCAGAAGGCAATAACTTGGGTAAAGAAAGCAACTGAGATAGCTTATCAGAGACTATGGACACTACTAAAGAACAACCCTCAGGAACCCTATAAAACCTTCTTGGAAGCAGGGGGAGAGAATCAGGTGTCAGAGGTATTAGAGAAGACATCCAGTAAAGCAGCCAAGACAGGAGGAATAGCCACAGATTTAGGAGAGTCCATCTGCAACAACTCATATTATCTTTTATGGATATCAGAGACCTAAGTACAATCCCACTTAAAAAAATCCACCATCCTAGAGAGTGTCCTCAAAGGAAATTTCCTCCAAAGGAACATCAAGATTAATAGATTCCTCCTCATCCTCTGACCCATAGTCCAAAGGACAATGAATATGAGTAGAATAAGTTAGGGATTCATCAGCAGAATCCAACTTATCCTCAGAAGAATCCTGATTTCTAGATCTTTTAAGAGGAGTAGAGGAGCAGAAACTGAAACCCCCTGAGGAGGTTTTAAGGACATTAAGGCAGAAAATAACCCCTGAGTAAAAGCCTGTCACTCAGTTTGTGGATCCCTAGAAGCAGAAGAAACATGTTTAATTTTTTCTTTCTTTTTTTAAGGGAATGTCCTGAGGAGGCTCAGATCCAGGATGACAGTCGAAAACTGTAGCAGGAGCTTCTTTCCCAACTAGAAACTGAGAAACTCCCCTACGCCCCTCAGAAAAAAATCAAATGTGGTTCCCTCTGAACATCCAAGACAGACACGTGCAAAGCTTCTTCAGACATGCTGCCATCCAGATCTTCACCGGTATCCAGCACAGTAGTGGCAGAGAAATCCGACAACACAGCTTGGTGAGCCTCCGGGTTCATAATGACCACAGGAGAAACACCCAGCAGAGGATGGACAGTGGAAGATTCCAGTCATACCTATTTCACTTTCTTCTTCCCTAACGGCTGTCCCTCAGAGCAGGAGATTCCTTCCGTAGTATCTTTAGTGAGTAGCCTAAGACGCTAGTTCTCAAGATACAAGGAAAGGGAAGAAAGTCTACTGTGAAGCGTTTTCAGAACAAATGGCTGCCAAATAGAACAAGGCGTATGGTCATGAGAAGCACCTATGCAAAAAAGACACCTATTGTGGTGGTCTCTATGGGGAATCTGTCTCCCACACTGGCATTTACACTTCCTGGATGACATTAACCTCAAGGAACACAAAAAAACAAAATCCCCAATGGGGCACTTATCTTGCAAAAACAACAAACAGGTGTAGGAAGTCCCTGGAGAGTGAAAATGCACAACTGGCAGAAAACGGATGCAGGTAAACAGACCGATAGTGTAAAAGAAACGTTCAAACTGGTGGCAAAGAGGTTCTGTTTTTGGTAAGCCTGAACATCACCTTTATGCCCTACATCACACAGAGTACATATGGTGATGTTCAGCATACCTTTTAATTTCAGAAATCTTTGGAAGACTGGCAGGATGTCAGTCTTCTGTGGCAGGTAATCAAATATAGTTAAGAATACTGCAGCAGTGAATGTAACGACATCTTCTCATGACATTTTTTTTTTTTTTTTTTGCAAAGCACTGACATTTTTTCTGTGCTGTTAATTACTTAATTAGACAGATGTATTTTTATATTTATAGTGTTCTAGTTAGATTATGTTTATGGTTAGACAGCAATGTTTTTTTTTTCTTGCTTTTAGTTCGTCATAGACCTGATGAAGGCTTTATTGCATTAAGTAACCAAAAGCGATTTCAGTTAAAAGTCATTTTATTTGTATTGTATGCTTTTCTTCATACCTGATTATGGAATGTGGGTTGCAAATAGATAGGTAGTATTTTCCTTAATTAGGATTTATTTTTTTCTAATCAGTAGTTGTGTGTAGGGGTGGGTACTTGGGGGTTCTAAAATGCACTTTTACAGCCCTGTTTATATTGTTTGCCTTGAATAGGCTGGTTTAAAATTAAACAATATGTAGATTTGAAACACCTCCTTTTAAGTATATCAAAGCTGATATGTTTAACATTGTTAGAATATTTCTGATTTTTATTACTGAGGATCGCTTGTCTGTGTCGAATAAAGGCTTGTTGCTTTGCAACACTACTTGGCTTTTATGATTTTTGGAAATTATTGTGACCAAGTTCATCAATGAAGTTTTAAGACCACTAGTTTCTTTGTTTTTTTATTTCAAATAAATGTGAACAGTCAGAGAGACTTCTAGATAAAGTAACTTAGAATCTTTGTAACTGAGTTTGATTGTAGCAAAAGATACAAACATTTGAGAATCTTTTCTTAAGGCCTTAGTTCTGTGGAGGTAAAACCTTAGCAGTTGATGAACATCGAATGTATGAAGTATGTATGCTTCTTTGAATGGTTCATTAAAATTAGTTTCAGATGCCTGTTTGGGGAGAAGAAAAAGGAGTTGTGCATAATAAGACTGTCCCTGTGATACACAAAGAAAAGTACAGAAGAGGAAAGGCCTTGCAACACAGAAATTCTCTTAGCTGAGGCTATTGCTATGAGAAACAAAAGTCTTCCAAGACACAAGGTACAATGAAGTATAAGATGCTGACTCCAAAGGAGAGATAATGCTTCAAGAACAACAGTAAGGTCACATGGAATAACCGGTTCTCTTATTGGAGGTTGGATCTTCATTTTAGGAAGACTTTACAAAACCTTTGAGAAGCTAAAGAACATGAGTCAGAACCTGGGTGGAAGTTGTAAATTGCTGTCAAATGTACTTTGATAATTGAGGACCTGGAACCATAAAAAAAGAGTTATGAGAGGAAAGGTAGTACCTGTGAAACAGATGAATTAGAAGGGCCTAAGTCTCCTGAGTGGTTGCCCAAGCTGAAAAATGTTTCCATTTGCTGCAATATACTTTGTGTATAGATTCTTTATGTGGCACAAAAAGAAGCTTAAGACAAACATGGGTCTCAGTCAGGCAATTACTGGAACTGGAGAAACCAAGCAGTCAACTTGAGGTTGAGCAGATCCGGGTAAGACAATCCATAGGGTGGGGAAGAATTTTCTTTCTGGTATCTAATAGCCAGGAAGGATGGGGCAGGGGCTCCCTGATGTGAGGCATCAGTAGGAGGAATCAGATTTGCATAGGCCAGTAAAGGGTAAAGTAGATCATGATGGCTTTGCATCTGATTGCCTTCTGTTTGAATCTGGACATTAGGGGAAGAGAAGGAAATGTGCAAAGGAGCCTGGGAGGCCGCTGTCTGACTAGAATATCTCTTGGTCACTGCCGCTTTGGAGGAATCAGGGCATAGCAAGGATAGTCCCAGTGATGGAAAATCTGTCATGTTATCTCTGAATTTAGAGACAACTCATGAGGAAACAGGATGGCCCTACTGTTCACCATGCAGTGGCAGTTAGCAGTACCTGTATAGTAGCAAACCTATAAAGCTAGTACCTAGGACTTTAACCTGTAACACAGCAAGGCTTTGTGTGGAGCTGTGTTTAGGGCAGCTAGTTACTGTATCAAACAGCACTAACACTAATATCAGATTGTAGCACTAGCTAATATCTAGCCTTAAGACTAGATGACACACTGGTGATCCCTGTAAAACCAAGTCCCTAAACCATAATAGCCCAAACCAAATGCAGGCCCTGACAACATAGAGTTTCAGTTTTCTAATATCTCTGTGGCCATCTTGGTAGATATAGGTACCCCAAGACAATGTAGCATTTGTCTCATGTACTCAGACAACCATTAAAATCCTTAAAGAAACTAATACAGTATGTGAAAGATATACATAAATAATAAGTTCATAGGTTCATAGGTTGTTACTGGTTATTGACCTGAAGGTCTTTATAAGCCTAGCCATGTGTGCCCAATATACTCTAGAGAAGCCCAATATAAAGGATCTTGGCTAAACTCAAGATCTTAGTTAGCAACAACTGCCCATATCTAGGAGGGTCATAGGTGAAAACCCTGGCAGGAATTTACAGTTTCCTATCCAGTCATACAGGCTATAGTTAAACAGGGTCGTAGAGGGGCTTTGTTTGATATGAACTGGTAGACTATTCCATAGGAGTGCCAACCTCTGAGATACATATTTGTCTTTCCAGCAGGTCCTATTTATGTTGCAGGTCAGGTTAAAGTCCCTGGAGTGGGTGACCCCTGTTCCATTTGACTTGCGGATGTGTAGCATTTCAATTAGGTTTGGATCCTCTGTAGACCAGGCACAAGTCTCTTCTAAGTACTCTGTAAGATACTGAGTACAGTGCAGTCTGTCAGTGTATGACATATGCTGAAGACCCTGAATTTTTTTGGTTAGAAATCTCTGAGTACAGGGGTGTTATGATCTCTTTTGTTCTCAAGGTAATGCCTTTGCTAATGAGGTGTGCGATGTAGAATGCCTTCCTTACCACAGTAGGCACATGGTGGTCAAAGTTTAGGCTACAGTCAACTTGCGTTCTCAAATCTCTCACTATTGAGTTGTTACTTAGGGTATTATTATTTGTCTGATAGTCTGCAGGGATATCGTTTTTTTTATTGAAGGGGATGATAGTGTGTTTTTTGTACTGAGTTTGAGTCTATGGCTTTGGCACCAATTACTGGTTTGTGTAGGTCCCTCTTGAATTATATTGACATCATTTGGGGATTCAATGATTGCACCTAATTTCCTGTTGTCAGCAAGCTTAGTCAGCCACAGCCCCTGTGTTTTGACCTGATCATCTGAGAAGCATATTCCAAGCAATAGGGGGCCCAGCACTGAACCCTGTGGAACCCCACTGGTGAGAGGGATGCTGGTTGAGGTAAAGTCCTCAACTTTGACTGAGTGTGATCTGTTGGTGAGACAGTTAGCAACCCACCTAACAAGATAAGGGTTGATATTCAACTGTAAGAGTTTATCAATGATGCCTGAATGTGGGATGGTGTTGAAGGCCTTGGCTAAGTTAAGGTAAGCTGTATGCACAGATCTGCCTTTGTCTATGGCTCTGGTGATGTTTCTGAAGAAGTCCATCAGGTTTAACAGGAATGACCTGCCTTTGAGAAAACCAGACTGTGTCGGATCAAGGGTTTGGAGATCACCTATATCCTTATTTATAAGGTCCATGATGATTTGCTCCATGGCCTTACAGATAAGGATGTTTCAGCTTATGGGTCTGTAGTTCCCAGGGTCTGTTTCTCTACCCCCTTTATGAAGGGGGATAATGGTTGCTGTTTTCCATTCAGCAGGGACAAAACCAGTAATCAGATTGTGGTTGAAGAGAGTACCTAATGGAGTTGCTAACTCATGTTTTAGACCATTTAAAATGCAACCTGGGATGCCTTCTGATCCCATAGAGGCTGTGTTTTTGGCCTTGAAGAGAACATTAATGACTTGCTCTTTGGAGATGCAAGGTGGGGGAGATGTAGAGGGAATGCTTTGTGGAATATTTGGAGAGGACAGGGGGTGAAATTTTCACCAAACCTGTCAGCTAATACATTAGCTATTTTCACAAGATAAGTGTGTGTGATGCCATCCACAGCTAGTTCAGCACACGTTTGTGTCTTACCTTTTAGGTTACGGATATAGCTGAAGAATGCCTTATGGTTATCCTTAGCTATGGTTGCTAATTTTTTATCGAGGTTGCCCTTAAAGGATTTTACAAGTTGTCTTATTTGTTTGTTCAAGCAAAGGAGGGTGTTCTTCCAGTGCTGGGAACTTTCTTTCTTACTCTTGGACATCAACTTTTTCCTTTTGTTGTATAACGTATTAATGCTAGATGTCCACCAGTGAGGCTTTTTTTTCTTGAGGATCTTGTTTTGATCCTATCAGGTACAGCTGTTTCAATACATTTGTATAAGTGTTTGTACAGGGCATTTGTTTATACCTTAGTATAATTGTCAATGCCATCTGTGGGAACAGGAGCTTGGAAATTATTTATGCCATTCCTTAGAAGGAAATGATTAACTTTGGTGAAATGTTTTAGCTTGAGTTCACCTAAGAGGGGTTCAGGTGTTATAGCTACTTCAAATATGACTGATTTTTTATCAGATTTAACCAGTAAGGGTCCTATACTTGTGAGGGTGCGACAGTCACCCATGTTGATGGGACCAGGTTGAGAATATTTGAGCCCCTTGTGGGCTGTATACTATTTGTTCCAGGGAATTAGTGTTAAAGTCCTAGAACCTTTCTGTGAACATGTTGGTACTCTTATAAGTTTCCCAGTTATTGATGGGATAGTTAAAATTGCCCATGACTAGAGTGTTTGGTTGTAATTTGATTGACTCAAGTAGGTCAAAATAAACAGCGTGGGTATCTTGGTTCATTGAAGGGTGCCTATAGCTAAGGATGACTTAAAGTGGATGCTTATCCACGGTTAGTTGAATTTGGAGTAACTCTGTGGAGTTTTCCTGTCTAACCAGTCTGGAGGTGTGTTTATCTTTGCTGAAGATAGATATTCCTCCTCCTTTGCTTCTCACATGTTCATTTTGCGGTCTAAAAGTGTGGAAGGTATTGTAGGCTTGCAAGGCTGGGGTACTATCTGTGGCTCTGAACCAAGTTTCTGTGGCTGCACAGATATCAACATCCTCCAGGGAGAGGAGTACTTCCAGAGAGTGCAGTTTCTGATTTAAACTGCTAGCATTTAGAAGCATAATCTTTAATTTATTTGTGAGTGATATTTTCACGTCAGAAATGTTGTTCTTGAGACCTTGCCTAAAAAAGGCAGTGTGGGGTAGGCAAGTGCCTTAACCAGTAACCAAAAGCCTAGAGGTGACAGGTGAAGATCATATCTGGTAAAACAGCATAGTCTATCAACCGTGTCATCTCAGGCTGACAGGAACTAGATCCCCTTAGAATGACACCAGAATCTAAGCCAATTGTTGAAGCCAGTCTTTTTTTTTATATTGTGGTATGATCCTAAGTGAGGGTAGAACGCTACTCAGGGACATACCTGCCTGAGACACATATTCATAAAGCTCAATCATGTCTCTCTTCATATAGTCCATTAATGAGGTACGTCTCAAGTCATTAACACCAACATAGGTTCATAGGTAGGTACTAGGCTATCTGCCCGAGGGCATTTATAAGCCTAACCAGAGTGTGTCAGCTTTTGACACCCCATTGATTAATTAACTGATCCTCTGTCAAGCAGAGCCAATGAAGTGATCCCAGGGGTGTATTTTCTGTTACCCATCCACTCGTCAAGGTTTCTCTTGAAGAGTGTTAGTGAGAGGCTCTGCCTAATGTAGTTTGGAATTTTGTTTCAAAGCATGGGGAGTCTCTGTGACAGGAATCTATCCATCCAGCATGTTCTAGGTATTTTTGTGGTGAGGTTTAGCTCACTAGAGTGCGTGTCTCGCAGTGACTTGGATTTCTTTAGGTGGAGCATGTCCATCAATTCTGAGTTGGACATGGCTTTGTAAGTCAGGCAGAGATCACCTCTGAGTAAGCAGTATGTCACTGAGTACAGCCGGAGTTTTTTCAGTCTGGCTGGATAGGACATATGTTTGAGGCCAGTAATCCTCTTGGTGAGGTACTTTTGTGGTCTCTCCAGCTGTTGGAAGTGTCTTGTGAGGTACATCCCAAATGGGGCATTGTACTCTATGATGGGTCTGATGAGTGACGAGTAGTGGGGCACTATAATCTCTTTATTTCTAGATGCGAACCCTTTAGTAATCAGATGGGTCACATAGAAGGATTTCCTAACTACTTTGGCAATATGATTGTCAAAGGAGAGATTACTATCTACCTGGATCCCCAGATCTCTTATTACCTCTTTTATATTAAGGGGGCTGCCACCTATGTGGTAATTTGTGGGTGTTTTGTTTTTCCCAAATGGGATGACTATGCATTTTTTGGCATTTAGCTTGAGGCCATGACTTTGACACCAGGTGTCCATCTCAGTAAGGCCCTTTTGGAGGATGTCCATGTCAGCCGGAGAGTCAGTTATGGCTCCCAGTTTGCAGTCATCGGCGAACTTGGTTAGCCATAGTCCCCCTGTGTTTGCCTGTACTTCTGAGAAGTATATGCTGAACAGTAGGGGTCCCAGGACTGAGCCTTGTGGGACATCACTTGTGACTGGTTTAGAGTTGGACCTGGAGCCTGCTATTCTTACCGTGTGAGTTCTGTCTGTAAGCCAGTTGTCAACCCATCTCGTGACATAGGGGTTTATGTTCAGGCTGTTGAGTTTTTCTCTAATACCCGAGTGGGGAATGGTGTTGAAAGCCTTGGTGAGGTCAAGGTAGGCTGTGTGAACAACCTTTCCCTCATCTATGACCTTGGTGACTATCTCAAAGAAGTCAACCAGATTTAGTGGGCATGATCTTCCCTTAACAAAGCCGAACTGGGTTGGGTCAAGTGTTTTGAGGTTCCCAATGTCTTTGTTAATGAGTTCCATGATGATGCGCTCCATAGCCTTGCAGACCAGGCTAGTCAGGCTTATGGGGAGATTTACCAGGGTCAGTTGTGGCCCCTCCTTTGTGGAGTGGAATAACCGTTGCTGTGCACCATTCTATGGGTATGTAGTCTGTGGAGAGGCTGAGGTTGAACAGCATGTTTAGGTGGGGGGTTAGTTCATTCTGTAGTTCATGCAAGACACAGCCTGGGGCACCATCTGGCCCCATTGACGCTGTGTTTTTGGCTTTTGAAAGGGCTATTTTAACCTGTGCGTCTGTGATTTCCGGGACACTACACTTTTCTGGTATTGTTGTGGGCCCTTTTGGGGGTGAGAGGGGGGTGACGTTTGCACTGAATCTGTCTGCCAGGATGTTGGCAATATCAGTAGGTTCAGTATATTTTGTGGTATTTTGCACTAGTTCAGTGCATATCTGCGAGTTCCCACTTAGATTCTTAACATAGCTAAAGAAGGCTTTATGGTTATCTTTTGAATCCCTGGCTATTTTTTCTTTCGAAGTTAGCCTTGGATGATTTTATGAGGGACCTTAGTTTCTTACTGATACTGATCAGGGATGTCTTTCCTTCTTCGGATTTGCTTTTTTTCTGAACTAGTTTCCTCCTTCTATTGTATAGCCTGTTTATGGCAGGGGTCCACCAGACTGGTTTCCTTCTCTTAGAGGAGTGAATCTTGGTTTTGCTAGGGATGGCACAATCCATGCATCCTTGTAGGTGCTCATAGAGGGCATTTGTAAAGGTTTCTGCATCTTGGGCAGCATTATCCTTTAGCATGGGGGCTGTAAAACTTACCACCTCTGTTTTAAGTAAGGTGAAGTTTGCTTTAGAAATTTTTTTTACTGTGCTTTCCTTAGTTGGGGGTGGTGGTGGGGTGTGGACATCCACAGTGATTAGTTTATGGTCTGATCTAACCAGTGACGGGTTGATCTCCGGTGTGGAACACCTGTCGCCCATGTTTGTGATGACCAGGTCCAATATGTTTTCACCTCTGGTAGGGGAGTTTACCAGTTGATCCAGGGTGTTTGAGTTGATGAATTCCAGGAAGCGCTGGGCCTGGGAGTTTGTACTCGAGTAGTTTTCCTAGTTAATGGTAGGGTAATTGAAATTGCCCAATATCAGGGTGTTTGGTAGGGCCTTCATGTTTTCCAGTGTCTCCAGAAAGGTGGAGTGGTGGTCCTGGGTCATGGAGGGTGATCTGTAGCAGGCCACAATTTGCATTGCAGATTTGCCTGATGTTACTTGCACATCAATGATCTCAGAGGTATCATGCTGCACCACTAACCTGGAGCTGTAGGTATCCTTGATGAATATGGATACACCCCCTCCTTTTGTGTTTTGGTCCATGTTCTGTTGCCAAAACTACGAGTTGTAGCCTGGTAGTACTGGAGCCTTGAACCAGGTTTCAGTTACTGCACAGATGTTGACATTCTCCATACTGAGGAGTGTTTTGAGCGTGTGCATTTTGCGATTTAAACTCCTAGCATTGAGTAGCATAACCCTCAGTTTTTTGTTAATTGTGCTGTTTATGGAGGTGGGTTTGACTTTTGGGCCTTGCCTAAAAAAGGCACTATGGGGGCAGCAAGAGTCTTGGCCAGTATTTGAAAGCTTAGGGATGACAGGTACAACCTGTTTCTTGCGAAGCAATGCGGCTTGTCGAGCATGTCGGCCCAGGCTGACAGACACTGGATCCCCTTTGAATGACACCAGAAACTTAGCCAATTGTTAAAATCAATCATTTTTTCTTTATACTGAGGTATCATTCTTGGTGAGGGCAGGATGCTACTTGGGTCAGGGTCATACCAGCCTGGGCTACATGATCAGAGAGCTCTTCCATGTCTCTTTTCATGTAGTCCAGGGAGGTGCGTCTCCAGTCATTCACACCAACATGAACAATGACAGAGTCATATTTGTACTTGTTCTGGAGTGACCTGAGTGCTTGTGTTATGTGGCGGATTCTGGATCCCGACAGGCAGCTAACAGTAACCTTCTGCTTGTCCAGCCTAGTGAGTGGGACGTCAGTGCACCTGAATATAGACTCACCTATTACTAGTGTGTTAGGTATGTTATTTCACCTTAAGGGCTGTGATTGTGCGGCACACTGATTTTGTGTTTTATGTGTTGTCTGGTTTGTGACAGGAGGTGCAGGTTGTTTGGGTGTCTGCTTTGGAGGTCTCTGATGCTTTTGCAGGTTTTTATTTAAAGCCTCCGAGTATGATTTTGTGTATTTATGTGTATTTTTTGTCAGTGCTGGTTTAGTAGGTCTGTGTGTGGCTGGAGGTGTGGTGCAAGTATTAACCTTCTCCTCTTGACTGTCTGTTCCAGTCTTGGGTGGAGACAGCTTAGCCTCCAGTTTGGCTGTATAATTGCATCTCTTGCATATGTTAGTGTTATGTGGTAGGAGGAGAGGGTTGTCTGTGTACATGAGACAGTTGTAACATTGACTTAGGATACCCAGATTCACCAGCTGGACTGGAGAGTACACCTGAAATTGCCCTTTGGTCATGCTTGAATAGTAGGGTGAGCTGATTAGTCGCTTGGTTGGGGAGGGGTGAATAAAGAGCTTTGCCCTGCTGGGCAATCAAGTGTCAGGGTATATTAGTGCTTGCTATTAGGTCTGAGCAAGTGCTGGGCTGTAGGATGCTTTTTGAGTGCTTAGGTTGAGAGTTAGACTAGTTTCAAGGGAAAAACTGAAGAGGAGACTTAGTGGAGCTGGGAATAATTTAACTCTAGCTAAGCGGCGCTGCCCGGCGTGCAGAACCATGCAAACACGGTTTTTATAGCAGGGAAATGAAAGAGATAGAAATTAGCCCAAAATGGCCAATAAACTTCTAACTTCTGGACTGGAACCACTCCAACAGGGACAGATAGGCTGCTCAAAGCTCCCCTCTCTCACAGGTGAACAGAGAAACTTCCTTCTATCCAAGTAAGGTATGGGCAACTCAGAAACTTGTAACACAGCCTTGAATTCAGTACTAGCCTGAAAACTGGACTATACTAGCTTAGAAAGGCGGGAAACAAGGAATTTTTTTTTGTTTTGTTTTTTTGAAAAGATAAGGCAAAAACAGTAAAAAATACACTTAAAACAGCTTTAAAAGACTACAAACGATCAGAAAAGGTTATCACACTTTAGTGTGTAGCCTGCAATAGTTAAACAAATTATTTAAACAAAAAATGACTTTTTAAAAGTGCAGGCAGTCAAATAAGTACAATATGTGAAAAAACAAGCTTTTAAATCACAATAAACACTGGAAAATTGGCATTTAGGCGGAAAACAGTTAAGTACAGCAAGAAAGTACAGAAAACTGATACTTAATCACTCCAAAGTCTCTCTTCTAAGCTAGAAGGCTTGTATCAGTTTAAGTCTTTCTAGTGCTTCCCAGTAGGTTAGTTACAGGAAAGATGCGAAACAAGCGCAGATGTGGCCTTTTAAACCAGAAAGTTGAAAGAGATGGACAAACTGTCCAAATGGTCAATAAACTACAATTTCTGGGCCAAGAACCACTCCTCTTGTGGTAGATAGGCTACCTAATGCTTACCACTCCCACTGATAAGCTAGAAGGCTTCCCTCCAACACGGAAAGGCTTGGGGGGCTTAGAAGCTTACCAACAGTCCTGAATACAGCAACTCTGTATCTGGACTAGGCTAGTTACAGGAAAGGTGGGAAATAAGCGCAAGTGTGGCTTTTAAACCAGAAAGTTGAAAGAGATGGAAAAAAAAATATCCAAACGACCAATAGCTACAATTTCTGGGCCAGAAACCACTCCTCTTGTGGTAGATAGGCTACCTAATGCTTACCACTCCCACTGATAAGCTAGAAGGCTTCCCTCCAACACGGAAAGGCTTGAGGGGCTTAGAAGCTTACAAAGAGTCCTGGATACAGGAAATCTGTACTTGGACTAGACAAGTAACAGGAAAGGCAGGAAACAAACACAAACACAGGCTTTTAAATCAGAAGGTTGAAAGAGATGGAAAAGCTTCCCAAACGGCCAATAAACTATAATTTCTGGGCCAGAAATCACTCATCCTGTGGTAGATAGGTTACCTAGTGCTTACCACTCCCACTGATAAGCTAGAAGGCTTCTCTCCAACACAGAAGGACTTGGGGGGCTCAGAAGCTTACCAACAGTCCTGAACACAGCAAATCTGTACCTGAACTACACTAGTTACAGGAAAGGCGGGGACCAAACGCAAACGTGGGCTTTTAAACCAGAAAGAAAGAGATGGAAAAACTGCCCAAATGACCAATGAACTACAATTTCTGGGCCAAAACCCACTCTTCCCATGGTAGATAGGCTACCTAGTGCTTACCACTCCGACTGATAAGCTAGAAGGCTTCCCTCCAAAGAAAGGCTTGGGGGGGGCTCAGAAGCTTACTATCAGTCCTGGATATAGCAAGTCT
Organism: Protopterus annectens; assembly: GCF_019279795.1. Classification (NCBI taxonomy): domain Eukaryota; kingdom Metazoa; phylum Chordata; order Ceratodontiformes; family Protopteridae; genus Protopterus; species Protopterus annectens. Next base: position 826,098,961 of record NC_056727.1, on the reverse strand, counting down.
GTATCTGGACTAGACTAGTTACAGGAAAGGCAGTAAACAAGCTTAGATTTTTTTTTACAGAAAAGCAGCTAAAATAGCAGTAAATACAATTCAAATTGCAGTGCAGGCTAGCACACTTGAGTGTGTATCAATATTATGGCAAATACAGTTGAAATAAATGCAATTAAATTAACAAATGACTAAAAAACAGGTGCAGAAGGCAGTAAATTAGAAGGCTACTAACAAGCAGTAATAAGTGCAGAGTAAGAGCGACTGAAGACATAGCACGCAGAATGGCAACTAAAACAGTTACAGTAGATCAGCTGAATAAAATATGTATATGTTTTATTTATTATTTATTTATTTATTTTTTTTTTGAGGGAGGGAACAGAGCAGGATTAAGAGGCTACAGGGGTTGTCCTTCCCAAATGCTCTCTTTGTATACAGTTGAAGTGCCTGAAATCAGAATATGATCTCACTGCACTCAGTTGAGTGAGGAAATGAGATGGGCCCAGAAGAAGTATCCAAATACAAATTTACAAGAGGGGTGGACAATTTCAAAGCCACCAACATTAACACCAGACCAAGAACAAGGAGGATAGGTAGGTAACTAACTGTAGAGACACAGCCACATCTTTCAGTTGAGTTAATATTCAGTCTTTCGGCTTTTAGGGGTCACCACAGTGGAACTCCGGTCCTCTAATGATTGGCAGTTGATTTTTACATGCCGAGTTGCCAGCCCTGATGCACAACCTTCAACGAAGGTACGCCCATTCATGCATGTCTCCATGCAGAAGACACTCTAGCTGAGAATCGAACCGCACAGCTTCTTACTGTGAGACGACAATGCTACCCCAGCACCACCACCGCAGTGAGTTATTATTCAGTGAGAAACACAAATAAATAAATTAAATGTAGAACTATATGAAAAAGAGCAGATAAAAGTGTACTTAAATTCCCTTATAAGTCCAGTTGATTTCAGGTAGATCTTAGCCGGAGCAAAGGTCAGATATTAAGCGGAAATAACCCAAAACGTTCCACTTATATAAGGCAGGACAGAATATCAGTGATGAGGTGAAACTACCCTTCACTGCTATCAATGGCTACACAGAAATTCTATCAAGTACTCTGTAGAGACACAGCCACAACTTTCAGTTGAGTTAATATTCAGTGAGAAACCGAAATAAATAAATTAAATGCATAACTATATGAAAAAGAGCAGATAAAAGTGTACTTAAATTCACTTATATGTCCATTTGATTTCAGGTATATCTTAGCCATAGCAAAGCTCAGATATTAAGCAAAAATAACCCAAAATGCACCACTTATATAAGGCAGGACAGAATATCAGTGATGAGGTGAAACTACCCCCAACTGCTATCAATGGCTACACAGAAATTCTAACAAATACTCTGTAGAGACACACCCACAGCTTTCAGTTGAGTTAATATTCAGTGAGAAACACAAATTAATAAATAACTTAAATGCAGAACTACATGAAAAAGAGCAGATAAAAGTGTACTTAAATTCACGTATTTACTAAATATAGATTACAATATTGTTTTTAGGGATTTTAAATAGCAAAAGAACACATTCCTAAGGTAATTCACAATGATCAAACAGGGTTTATCGTGAGAAGACAAATGCAAGATAATACAAAAAGAATTACAACATTAATTGATACTAGTAATGTTGATAAAGGAGGATTTTATTATTAACTTAGATAGTGAAAAAGTATTTGAGTCAGCGAAATCGGATTATCTGTTTAGAAGTCTAGAATTAATAAATTTAACTTTAGACTTCATACGAATAATTAAAACTGCATAGTCAGATAATAACGCTTTATGTTAAGTCATGTTCCTTTCTTTCAAAATCTATCCAGCGGGAAAGAGAAATAAGCAAGAGTTTCCCCTATCACCACTATTATTTTGGATCGGCGATAGGATCACCTGCTCACATCATTAGACAAGATTATAAAGTCCCAGGGATAAACAAATGAAAAAATAATGATAATCAAAGATTTAACTTTTTGCAGATGATATTTTACTGATGATCACTTGAAGAGATACTTCACTACAGTAACTAAAAAGGCAACAAACCAATTAGAGGAGATATCTGGTTTCGCCGTTAATAAACACTAATCTAGTTTTATGTGGCTGAATGAAAGCTTGGAAGAATGTGTATCTTTATGTATTTTCAGTAAGGAATATTCAAATTAATTAACACACCTATGAATAATCACTGAAAAAGATATCAATGAAATAAAAAAAATTATTTGAAGGTTATAAAAATATAAATAATTTGAAAATTGACATCAAATGTTCTTATAGGTTCATAGGTAAGTACTAGGCTAGCTGCCTTTGTGAGCCATTTTAAGAAAGCCAGTCTCCCTTTTTGTGCTCAAAATAATACATGGCCCACCTCATTAGTAAGGGTATCTCATCCAGGGACAAGGAGGTGATAACATCCTTGTATTGTTCCCTTATAAGCCCCATTATTGAGTACAATGCCCCTTTCAGCATATACCTCACAAAGCACATGCAGCAGCTGGAGAGATCACAGAGGTTCCTCACCAGGAAAACCCAGGGCCTCAAACATCTACCCTACACAGATAGGCTAAAGACCCTATCCCTCTACTCAGTCTCATACAGACTCCTCGGAGGTGATCTCTGTCTGGCATACAAAGCAATCTCAGACCCTGTCTTGATGGGACTGTTGCATATCCGCAAGTCAAGGTCCACACGAATAACCTGCACGCACGACCTCAACCTAGTCTCTGACATTAATAGGACTTGTTGGCAGGACTGACTTGTGTCCCAGAGACTCCTCCTTCTGTGGAATAGACTCCCTCTCCATGTCAAGCAGAGTACCTCATTAGCCATTTTTAAGCACAACTTGCATAACTGGATGGGGAACAGAAAATACACCCCTGGGATTCCATCTGTGTCCCTGCTGGACAGGGGCATCAGGTGCTGACTTGTTGAAACATGGGCTAAATTCATGCCTAGGCTTATGAGGGCCTCAGGGCCAATATCCTAGTAACTTCCTATGATCACCTATCTCATTTGTTTATGGACTGGCATTACCCATCCCATGGTTAAAAATTATATATTACCTCTAATGAGAATAACTGGGATCATTCCATAGATAATTTGAGGGACTCATGCATTGGATAAAGTACTGAGAAGTTGCCTCTATCCATTAGTATTACAGGTGGACAGTCCAAGGACAAATTTTCTGTCTCCCATCCACAGATCCAAGTTGTGCTTGAATATGGACAGGGATGAACTTTGTTTTACGTTGATGAGGACTCTGTTTTAGTAAAGTATTTCTGTCAGCATTCCAGTTGTTGCAAGTGACAGAAATATGCAAAGGGGGCATTATATTCAAACTGGCCTAATGAGGGCTGAGTAAATGGGGGCAATGACATCCCTGGATCTAAACACAACCCTTTGTTTATAAGGTGTGCACATGGGACTTCCAAGATAGCTGCACATTGACTAACAGCTTAATTTTAGCTCTCCCAGTGTGAAAACAGAAACTAATAAGAGGCAGCCAGTGAACTCATTTTGAGGGGTAAATTTCAGTCTAGTAAGTGCACTCCCTGGATGCCAGCAAAAAAGAAATTCAGAGAACTTGAAAGAAAACCAACCCAAAAAGTGAGGAAAAACACTGTCTGGGAAGAATTATGCAGGTGTTCAACAAAAAGCAGTGCAAGTTCCAGATTTGGTGCAAGACGTGACTTCCAGTAACCTAGAGGAAAAAATAAGTCAAATGTACTCAGAGCTGATTAAAATAAACAAAACATTGATGGAGTATATCAACTCCAATAACAAAAGGTTGGATAAAATGGAAGAAGCTTTGAACAGAAATTCAAATGAGGTAATACAACTACAAACATCAGAGGTCAAAATGAAGAAAAGGCTGGTTGAATATGAGACTCCTCAAGAAGAGGTGTTTCAAAAAAATAATATCATTAGAGGACAGAGCACACAGGGAAAACCTGAGATTCTCTGTTGTACCAGAGAAGATAGAATGAACAGACTGTACTAATTTTATGAAAGCACAAACAACTGGACTGGTATTTCACAGCAGGAGTTGTTAACTGAAAGAGCACATTGTGTTTATTATCCAAACCTGGCCATGAGAAAGCAACCTAGACATTTAATAGTAAAGATGCAATCCTACCAGCAGAAGGTGTTTGTTCTGACAAAACCATAGCAGAAGGACAAAGTACTAAAAGTGGAAAACACCAGAGGGTTTGTGGAAAATGATTACTCACTGTACACCAGGCAAAAGAGGAGTAAATTTATTCCACTAATCAAAGAATGTTAAGAAGCAGGCATGAGATTCAAACTGCCGTATCCAGCTATCTTCAAAATATTCTTTCGTGGCTAGACAAAATTGTTTTTTGATGAAGTACATGCTACCGAAAAAAATACTAAAGTTTATCCAATAAAAACTGAGCTGTAAAACAGAAGGAGATTCTGCTTCTTGTTCTTCTGGTAATAAAGACCATAGAGAGACTATGCCAGTGAAATTTGTGTAATGGGGGTACTAATATAAATAGGTCCTCCTGTTTTTTATTATTTTCTTTTTGTTTCTTTCTCCTTTCTTCTTTCTCTCTTTCTTCTCACTCAGTTAAAAAAATGTAGGCCCTTCAATGAAAAAAAAAAAGATCTGGTAAAAAGAGCATGAGAAAAAAAATAAGAATGCTTTTTCTCAATCTTGCATAGGGCAATGACTATGTTAAGGCCATAAGAATATTGAGTATTGTAAGTTTTTTTTTCTAGTAAACAGTTTTGTGTCTGGTTCTCATGTCTCTAGCAGATAATCTAATAAAGAGAAATAACTTGGAGAAAATGTTTTCTGAAAGCATTCAAGTATTTTCCCAGCTGAAAAAATGATAAAAATAAGACAAAATCAGACAGCACTTAATAGAACCACAGGCTATACCATATGTCTTAGCATGGATAACCTTTCTTTTAGGTTAGCTCGAGTCTGTATGCGTAGCTGTCAGTTTGGAACATCTGTTCCTACTAGGAGGGTAAAACTTCAATATTTGAAGATATACATAGTTTTGTGTGTTATTATTAAGGTGATAGGTTTTAGGGGGGTATTGACAGTATGTGTGTGTGTGTGTGTGTGTGTGTGTGTGTGTGTGTGTGTGTGTGTGTGTGTGTGTGTGCGGGTGTGTGTGTTTGAGGGTTTCAATAAAACAAAAAGTTCTGTAAGCTGTGACACAGGCTCAAATGGAGATGACAAGAAACAACTGTATAGAAGATTAACTTAACTTGCCAAACAGTACATGTATGTTGCACAAAAGCTGAAACTAGACATTTAACAAAAAAGCTGTTATACATAAAAGATGGAATAATAATCTCGCAAGAATATGATGCTTTTTATAATGTCTGTAAACATTAATGGTCTCACAGATGAATACAAAAAGAATGAGTAGTGATCTATACTAAAAATGTAGAGTGCAAATAGCTATGCTCCTGGAGAGAGACACATTTGGAAAGAACTGACCACGTGAATTTGATATAGAATGGTTTTCACGACGGTTATTCAATAGAATACCTGGGACAAAGGAAAAGAAAAGTACTTATATTAATTGCAAGAGGAGTTCCAATAGTGATAGAAGAGGAAAAAATGGTAATAATGGTAGATATGTAGTACTAAAGAGCTGCTGGCAAGGGAGGCAAATTACACCGGCATGTATTTATATTTCACCTAAAACTGCTATAATGGCGCTTAAGAAAATTCTGGGAGAAGTAATCAGTTTCCAGCAGTTAATATTACTTTTAGGTGGGGATTGGGATTTGATTTGCAGCAGAGATGATGTGTTTGTGGGGTCCAGAATGGGAAAATATAAGAAAGGATGGTAGGTTTTGATGACATTTATAAAAATATTTGGCATGGAAGATGTAAATTCAGTAGTAGGAGTTTAGAATGAATTTAAATATTATTCCCCAAGATACTAAAATTGGGCTTGGTTAGACAGAGCTACATTTCACAAGAACAAGTGCATTTAAATGAGAGTTTTGATATGCATCCAATAACTATTTCAGATCATGCACTAATAATAACTTAAATAAAATGTAGTGTAATGAAATAAAAATGAGACACTGATGCTTTCCCACCTATGTGTTAAAGAGAGGAATGTAATGAATGTGTAGTGGAAATTATTCAGGGTTTAGTAAAGAAGACAGACATTCTTCTGGAAATATAGCTAGGGAGTGGGATAAAATTAAAGTGGAGTTTAAAAATAGGATGGAAATAAAAAAGACAGATATGGTTGAGAAGCAACAAGAATTATTTAGAGGGACTGACAAATGTTAAAGTATTGCAGAATAGCGGGAATCTCACAGAACAAGAAGAGGAGCAATTGCAGAGTGCTAAGCAGAAAATAAAGGATTACCTTGATAATATACATGAGTTATGAAAGGCTGCTGTTAAGCAACTGTTTCTTGATAATAAGGGCATTGCACAAAAACTTTTAAAGCAGCAACTCAAGCAACAGAAAGTAGAAAGGTTTGTTGCAAAGCTTATGGAGCCTATAACAAGGAAGATAAGAAATCCTGTAGAGGTACTAGAAATATTTCAGAAATTTTATGAAAGTCTGTATAAAGTAGAAAAACATGGAGATCAAGAAAAGGTACAAGTGGAAATGTTTATGGAAAAATTAAATATGTCAGGGTTAGAGGTAGATGAGGCTTAATTACAAATAGGATAGGAGGAGATGAGATAAAAATGGCAATGGATAACCAACCGACAGGAAAGTTCCCAAGAACAGATGATATTTCTGTGAAGTTTGGAAGCTAGGAGGCAAAAAAATGATAAAGACCTGGAACGTTTTGTTTAACAATATTTTAAGAGGAGGAGAAGCACCAACTTCTTGGAAGAAAATGGTGGTAGCTGTAAGACCTAAAGAGGGTAAAGACCCATCAGATCCAGCTTCATACAGGCCTCTTTCAATCCTACACCATGATTATAAAGTGTTCATGACTATATTGACTAAAGAATGGCAAAGATTATGCCAAAAGTGATAGACATGGATCATTGTAGTTTTGTGGAGGGGAGGCAAACATTTGACAACATTAACAGAGATGTGGGAAAACCAAGAAAAAGTACAAAGGGGAAATATTTATGGAACACTTAAATATGCCAATGTTAGAGGTACTTTATTCTCAACAATTAACAGTTGAGATAGGAGGAGATGAGATAAAAATGGTGATTTATAATCAATCTTCAGGAAAGTCCTCAAGAATAGATGGTTTTCTGGTGGAAGTTTGGAAGCAATGAGGGAAGAAAGTGATAAAGATCCGGAAGGTTTTGTTTAACAGTACTTTAAAAGGAGGGGAGGTACCAACATCCTGGAAAAAAAGTTGTGGTGGCTGTAATACCTAAAGACGGAAAAGACCCATCACATCCAGCTTCATACAGGCCATTTTAGTTTTAAACCATGACTATAAAGTGTTTGTCTATAATGGCTAAAAGAATGGCAAAGGTGTTGCCAAAGTGTATAGATACGGATCAGTGCAGTTTTGTGGAGAGAAGGCAAGCATTTGACAACATTAATAGAACAGTGATGATAGAGAGGGAATCAAAATATAATAAAATAGCACTGTTGTTGGTGTGTCTTGATGCAGAGAAAGCATTTGACAGAGTAAGCTGGGACTTTATGTACAAGGCATTGGAAGCATTTGCACTCCCTGATAAAATTATAAGGTTGATAAGAAGGATATATGAGGAATTGGAGGTGAAAATTAAAGGGGACGGGTTCATCTCTGGTAATTTCTGTTTGAGCAAAGGAGCCAGGCAGGGGTGTCCTCTTTCTTCTTTGTTATTTACTCTATAATTAGAACCATTGACAAAGAAAATAAGAGACTCAGAAATTCAAGGATAGAATTGGTATGGTGGTCAGAAAAGCTGGTTCTATTTGCAGATGATATTTTATACCACATAAAACCAGAAAAGGGTATTTCAGTGTTGTGGACTACTCTGAGGCAATTTCACATCTTTTCAGGATACAAAATGAATGAATCTAAAACAAAGGCAATTGGTGTAAATTATGTACTCACACATGAATTGGTTCAGCATGACGGAGTCATAATGGTACTTATTGTTGAGAGACCTTAGTGCATGTGTGATCTGACAGATCCTGGCACCTGATAGACAGCTGACCATAACCTTATCCTTGTCCAGCCTGGTGAGTGGGACATTTGTGAGTCTCAAAATGAGTCACCTATGACTAAAAGATTTGATTTAGATGTGGTTTTCCTTAGGGGTTTGTTTAGTTAGACACTGGTGCTTGTGTTTTTATGTGTATCGAGTGCTGTAGGTGCTTTATTAGGTGTACAATGTTTATGCTTGGAAGGTCTCTGGTGTTTAGAAAGGTTTCTGGTGAATACCTCTGCATATGTTGATTTATGTGTTGAATGCAGGGCTTGCATAGGAGGTGTAGTATGTGAGCTGACAACTTGTTCAGTGTTACTGTTCTGTGCACGAGAGAGCAATGATTCCAGATTCATAGTGTAGCTGCATTTCTGACAAATTGTACTTGGGAGAAGAGGGTTGTCAGTGTACACGAGGCAGTTGCTGCACTGTCTCAGGAAACCCATGTCAATCAGGCTGGTAGGAGAAATGGAGGGAAACTGACTATCCATAATGCTAGGTTAAATCCTGTTTTCATAGTGGGGAGAGAAAAATGGGGGGTTGTGGTATAATCGGGTGCTCTAAATGGAGTCTATACTAATGGGGTGCTCTATAAAGGGTCTATAGTAGTGGGGGTTCTCTAAGTGTAATGAGACTATAGTAGATTTGGTGGTTTTGGGACTGTTTAAGGGGCAAAATTGCATCTGAAGTGCTCTCTAAGCAGCTTTGCACAATTTTAAAGACTTCTCAGATGGATCACAGGCAGCTACTAAGCAACTAAGGGAAAATTTATCTACTGAAGTTTTTGCATCTATGACCACCAATGGTTACCACCACTGTACGGTAGTGAGTGATGATGCATGGGAGTGTGCTACTCATAAACAGATGAATACAGCAGAGCAGTGGCTGGTCACCTAACTCTGTGGAGCTCTGTTAAATCAAGCACAAACCCACGCAAATGTGAGGCTTATGTAGCGACAGTGAGCAAACTGAATTAAATAATTTAACCAATAAAAACATGAGCTCTGTACCAGCAACCTGCAATCAGATGAGTCCTAACTGCACTCTCCTGCCACAAGAGTGCAGGAGGGCCCTCTCCAACAAAAGATAGCATGGTTTAGTGCTCACTTTAACAAACAGAACCAGATTCAGTAAGTCTGGATCTAGTCTGCTACAGTGGGCAAAAAGTGCAACAAATCATCAAGAACAGTTTTAAAAAAATCACCAATGTAACAAAAATACAGTTTAAAAGTGCAAAATCCAGTATAGAGTTGTGCTCATGGTTAGCAAAATGCAACAGATTCCTTAGATTGCACATATGGGTTCAGCAGAGCAGTGGCTGGTCACCTAACTCTGTGCAGCTGTGTTAAAACAGGGTGCAAACTGAATTAAACATTTTAACCAATGAAAAAGCTCAAAATTTAGCCCTGTGCCAGCAACCTTCAATCAGATGAGTCCAAACTGCACTCTCCTGCCACAAGGGTGTAGGGGGACCCTCTCCAACAAAAGATAGCCTGGTTTAGTTCTCAATTTAACAAACATAACCAGATTTAGCAGGTCTGAATCTAGTCTATGCTTACAACAGACAAAATTGCAACAAATTAAATGAACAGTGTAAAAAATAAGCAATATAGCAAAAATACAATTTAAAAGTGCAAAACACAGTATAAAATTGTACTTATGGTTAGCAGAATGCAACAGATTCCTTGGATTGCACAGATGAATACAGCAGAGCAGTGGCTGCTCATCTAACTTCCTTTGGGCAAAAATCTTGCTTATAAACAAGATTGTCAAGAGCACACACACACACACACACACACACACACACACACACACACACACACACACACACACACACACACACACACACACACACACACACACACACACACACACACACTCACTCACACACACTAAATCCTTCACACATACTGCTCACTGCACATATAGACCTTCTTATGCTGAGGCACTTAAAAGAAACCTCTCCAAACCTCAAAGACCTCCTAAGCAGTCAAACAGCAACACCTTTCCTCAGCAATCACTAAAGCAGACACCAAAATGAACAACATATGTACATCCAATGATGCGTACATCCAATGATCCTCAAAGAACATAGCCCATAAGGCAAGCAAACACTTTACCTAGTACTTTTGTCATAAGGGATTCTACTGTTGATACATAGATACTCCTCTCACCAGGCTGGACAAGGAGAAGATAATGGTTAGTTGCCTATCTGGAGCCAGGATCTACAATATCATGCACACACTCAGGTTGCTGCTCCAGAGGTACCAATATGATTCTATCACAGTCCATGTGGGTGTAAATGGCCTGAGGTGTACCTCACTATGGTATATGAAAACATACATTATGGATCTCTCTGAATATGTGTCACAGACAGGTACATGCCTTGCATTAAGCAGCACTTACCTTCACCAAGGATGATGCCAAAGTATGAACAGAAAATGTTTGAGTTTAATAATTGGCTTAATTTCTGGTGTCACTCCAGGGGAATCCAAAATCTAACAGCATGGGAGGACATGGTTAACAGACCACATTGCTTTGCCAAGGAAAGTCAGCACCTGTCCCCCCTGGGCTTTAAGATATTGGCTAAAACATTATCCAGACCCTTAGAACCTTTTTAGGCAATGTCAAAATGACAAAATTACCAACTTAGCAAAAAAACTCAAAGCAACCTTACGGTGTTACTGTTCAATACTAGGAGCTTAAAGAAGAAACTTCACACCTTACAAACTCTCTTCCCTCAGGAGAATGTAAATATCTGTACTGCTACAGAGACTTGGTTTAAATCCCCAGAAAGTAATGTGGCAGTGGAAGATGATAGTACATCCCACACATTTAGATCAACAGCACCATAAACAGGGGTTAAAAGTAGAAGTGTCTCAATCTACAGTGCATTAGCAGCAAATACAACTCCAGGTTAGTTAAACAGGATGATGCCCTGGAGTTTATTCATGTCCAAGTCACCATAAACAAGGTTCCTTATCATGTCCTGTCAAGCTACAAGTCACCCTCTATGACTCATGAAGCTCATATCTCTTACCTAGGCCTACTAGAGGCAATCACCATCCAACCAAATACACTTTTCATGGGAGACTTTACCCCTCTATAGATTGGTACGTGTACACTGCCTCTAACTCACAGGCACAATGTTTCTTGGACTTTATTAACACAAACATCCTGGACCAGATAGTGCACACTCCAACCAGAACATCAAACATATTGGACTTAGTAGTCACCAGCATAGGAGTGCATTGCATCCCTTTCCCCATGTCATGTCCTCATAGGTGAAGTTGAACCACAAAGCTGTCTTCCTCAAAATAAAAATCAACCTGAAAACCCAACTAAACCCGTAATGGTTAGGAACACTTTTAATGCAAACTGCATCCTATGAAAGTGTCTTTCAAAATTCTTGGCACCCCCATACCCTGAGAACGCAGCTACTTATTAAGCATTATTTACAGAAACCCTGTAAAAACATGTAAATGGTTGCACTGAGGCTGTTGCACCTATCAGAAGTAAGACCGGATCTAACACCAAAAACAATTCCCCACTGGTTAATCCTTACCTTAACAGGGTATATAACTAAATAAAAAAGTCATTGCCAAAAATCAGAAAGAGCAACTCTCATAGAGACAAGAGTTCTCTGATTCTACTAAATAAGAAACTAAGAGGCCGAATAAAGTCCAACAAGGCCAATTATGAGGTCAGGATTGACTCCCAGGCTAAGGACAATCAGAAGGCCTTCTTCAGCTATGTCAGGAACCTTCAAGGTAAAACTCAGCAGTGTGTAGTACTGGTGGTAAATGGCACAATCTTCACTGACCACGGTAACACAGCAAATCTACTGGCTGATAAATGTAGCTGTAACTTCACTCCCACTACCACTATCCCCTGTGAAATCCCTTCTAGCATATTCCCCCCAACTATCAAGAGGAAGCAGGTCCTGGTGGCATTTACTAAGGCCAAAATACTGCTAGAATGGGCCCCAACAATATCCTTGGCTGCCTCCTAAATACCTTAAAACATGACCTAGTAGCAGTACTTGAGGCACTTTTGAACTACTGCCTTAAAATAGGTGATGTGACAGGTGAATGGATGGTTGCAATGGTTATCCCTCTTCATAAGGGTGGATCATCCACAAACCCTGGGAACTGCAGACCTGCCAGTCTAACAAGTCTAATATGAAAAGCCATGGAATGAATTATCATAGAAATGATCAGCAGGGATATTGGCAACCTAGAGACATTGGAGCCATCTCATTTTGACTTTATTTAGTGAAGGTCTTGCCTCCTCAGCCTAGTAGACTTCTTTGAGTTGGTCACCAAGGCTATGGATGAGGGGAAAGCTGTGTATACAATTTTGACCTGGCCAAGAGGTTTAATACAACTCTCAGAACTAGGCACACATTCCTGCATAACTCACTGGATTGCTAGCTGTTTCGCATATAGGACCTAAAAGTTAGAATTGCTGAGATCACCTCCACCAGGAAACTGGTTACAAGCAGAATATCCCAAAGCTATGTGTTGGTCTCGCTCCTGTTTGGCATCTTCTTCTCAGACATCAAGGCTAATGTCTAAGGCCTCTGGTGTTCCAAGTTTGTAGATGATTGTAAATTGGGAGCTATCACTGATTACCCCCACATCACCAACATCCTACAAGTGGGTCTAACACAAACAAATGACTGGTGTTGAAGCCAATGATTAAAATTCAACTCAGATAAATGCATTATAGTACCCTTTAAGAAATTGTCCACCTAAACTAATTACTCCATTGATAAAGCACATCTAAAAGTTGACCTGATAGTTATGGATCTGTGTACATATGTATTAATCTGGCCTTCAAGCAACATGTAGAGAAGATAGTAAGAAAATAATTCTGTGCCACAGAACTTATAAGCAAGGGTATAGCATCCAGGTCCAAGGAAGTTATAGTAACACTCGTGTCTACTTTGAGCTCTCGAAAGCAGTAAAACCCGAATCTGAATCGCACGACACAGAAAGAGCGAATGTGAATACGTCAAATGAAACCGCAAAAGGGGAAATATTGAAATTGCATAGTTGGCTCATCTGCGGTATAGCTCTTTAAGGTAAGCGTGCAATAATTATGGTCCTTAGGGTTAGGGACGGGTTAAGGTAAGTGCATAAGTAGGTAGTGTATGTAAGGTTTTGTGTAGGTAATGTATGTAAGGTTTAGTGTAGGGTTTTGTTAAGTGTATGTGTGTGGAATATTTAGTTTTTTTGGGTATAGCTCCATAGGGGAAGTGTGCGGTAGTTACAGACCTTAGGGTTAGGGAGGGGTTAAGGATAATGCATAGACAGTTGTGTATGTGGGGTTAGTGTAGGGTTAGCAGTAGTATTTTGGTGCTTTAATTTAGGGTTAGAAGTAGGGATTTGGTTAGTGTATGTATGTGTTTTTTTATTGTGTTTGGGTAGGTAGTGTGTTGCGGGTAGTGGGTTGGCCGACTATGACAGTTCGAGGTTTACATTTTCGCACTTTAGTATGTTCGACGTATCTGCGGTTCGCTCTTTATGTGTCGTGCGATTCAGATTTGGGTTTTTTGTGTTTCGAGGGTATAAATTAGACCCATAACACTCTACTCTGCCCTTATCAGACACATCATTGAGTACATACAATGTCCTCTTTGGCATGTACTTAACCAGGCACTTGCAACAGTTGGAATGCCCTCATAGGTTCCTCATCAGAACAATCCATGTTATGAATACCCTGTCCTTCACAGATCACCTTAAGGTCCTATCTCTGTACTCAAGTCTCCTATTGGTTACTAAGGGGCGATATATACCTAGCATATTAGGCATCCCCAGATGCAGCTCTGATGGATGTCTTGCATATCTGCAAAGGACACAACACCAGAAACACTGGATCCAAGGACCTAAACTCTACCTGTGGCATCAATAGAATATGCTGGAGAGATCAATATGTGTCTCAAATGATCCTGTGTTATGGAATATGTTCCCAGCCTCCACAAAGCAGAGTTCATCCCTCAACCTATTCAAAAAAAAAACTTGATCATTGGATAGGAAATCAAAAATTCACCCCCAGTCTGGCCCCCATGTCTCTGATGGACAGAGGTTGATGATACGTAAATTAATCTCCACACACCCCATATAACCTTTAGCTCCTCTTTACTTACATACCCCACCATATAGGCATCCAAGGAATTCAGGGACAAAACTGGGTTTGGTTGCACAGCTAGGCTTGTAATGACCCTGGTGGTCTATGGTCTAGTATAAATCTATGAACATATGAATTATTCAGCAATAAAGTTGACTCTTTTGGGAATATGAATTGCTATCAAGAAGAGATGGAAAGCAGACTTCCATGATGACTGCAAATTGAGTAACAGCTTAATTCTAGCTCTCCCAGTGTGAAAACAGAAACTCAGCAGAGAAGGCCAGTAGACTTGTGTTTATGGGTAAATTTTAGTAACTGGCTAGTAAGTGCACTGCCTGAATGCCAGGAGAAAAAAAATACAGAGGACCTGGAAAAAAAGCAGCTACAAAAAGTGAGGAAGGAACACCGACTGGGGAACATTCTGCAGCTGTACAGCAAAAAGCAATGCAGTCTCTGGACATGAATTCCAGTAACCTACAAGGACATATAAGACAACAGCACACAGACTTGGTTAAAATAAACAAAACACTGATGGAGTATAGCAACGCAAACAACATAATATTGGAAAAAAATGGAAGAAGCTTTAAACAGATATTCAGATGAGCCGATAAAGCTGCAAAACGCAGAGGTCAAAATGAAGAAAAGCTTAGCTGAATATGAGACTGCTCAAGAACAGATGTTTCAAAAATAATAGAAAACAGAATTAAAGGACAGAGCAAGTAGGAAAATTTTGAGATTTTCAGCTATATCAGAGAAGATGGAAGGAACAGACTATTCATTTTATGAAAGCACAAATAAGCAACTGGACTGGTGTTCCACAGGAGGAGTTGCTAGTTGAAAGGGCACATCATGTGTATGCTCCAAACCTGACTATGAGAAAGCAACCTAGACCAGTAATAGTAAAGATGCAATCCTGCCAGCAGGAGTTGATTATGACAAAACTGAGGCAAAAGGCCAAAGTAGTAAAAGTGGGAGACAGCAGAGTATTTGTGGAGAATGATTACTTATTGTACATGAGCCAGAAGAGGAGCAAATTTATTCCACTATTCAGGGAATGTTGGGATGCAGGTGTGAGATTCAAACTGCTGTAACCAGCTGTCTTCAATGTATCCTTCCCTGGAGGAAAAAAATAATGTTTTGATGAAGTACATGCTAAGGAGGAAATACAAAAGTTTGTCCAACAGAAAGTAAGTTGTGAAACAGAAGGAGATTCTGCTTCTTGTTCTTCTGATAATAAAGACCACACAGTGACTGTACCTGTAAAACCTTACCCAATGTTTCAACAGAAAATACTGTTGAGAAGGAAGGGAGAGTTGACTAGAAGAATTGAAAGTATGTTGGAAATGAAGCAGAGACAGGATTTTGGAGATGGAGGTGAACAGGAATAAAACCAGTATCTTAATGTAGGTTTACAATGCAATAATTATATTTGTGAAATATGACAGAAGAAAATCTGGAAATATTTGACTTTTCATAATTTGTTGGACTTGTGGGGGACTCTAAAGCATATGTTCAAAAAAGTGTTTTGAGGAGGGGAAGAGGAGGGAAAATGTTAACTGTAAGTAATTTTTTTTCTTAACTAGTACTATTTTTGTGGTGTGTGGTTCTCTTTACATTCTATAAAGTAAATTTTTCTTAGTTATTTTTGTGTGTAATAGGGATTGTAAAGAGGTGCTGCTGTTCTGTTTTCTTTTCTTTCTCCCTTCTTCTTTTTTTCTTCTTGTTCAGTTTTAACAAATGTAGGCACTGCAATGTAAAAGAAAAAGCCTGGTTAAAAAAGCATGAAAAGAGAAAAAATAATCCCCCAGATTCAGCAAACGTCTGTGCAGGAATAACTTATTCCCACATGGAAGGGACCATTCCTGTACAGCACGGCAGCGCGTCAGGCATATGTATGAAGGCCTGCTGCCATGCTGTAATATGTACATGGGGATGTGTACAAGCACAGGGGGCATGTTTGAGAGCAGTGCTCTCACAATACACACTCCCCCTGCACACCAGAATTGCCGTACAGCAATTTAATAAAAGCGAGATCGCTTGTTACACCTCTCAACCCGGTAGAGTAAGAAATCTGGACAAAAACATAAGGGACAACTCTGAAATATTGCTATTACAAACTTAGAAAGTTGATAGAATAACAGGTTTAGCATTAGCATGAATTTTCTGAAGGGTATGATGTATAAAACGCAAATGTCTGTCATTACTGTCAAACTTCAATCTTTAATGATGTGCCAGAGAGCCACATGTTTATGAAAAGTGGACCAAGAATATAATCCAAGTATCTATTCATAGGTTCATAGGTTGGTACTGGGCTATCTGCCCAAATGCATATATTAGCCCAGCCAGGTTGTGCAGTATTCACTGCCCCTTTAGTAGTTCCCTAGACCCTTGTACTAGCAGCTAGTACCCTTGTCCCCTATCTAGTAGTGCTGTTGGTGTGATCCCCGGTGTGAAATTTCTGTTACCCATCCACTCATCAAGGTTCCTCTTGAAAAGTGCTAGTGAGGGGCTCTGTCTTATGTAGATCGGGACCCTATTCCATAGTAAGGGAAGTCTCTGCGAAGGGAATCTATCCCTCCAGCATGTTCTATTCATTGTTGTGTTGAGGTTTATATCCCTAGAGCATGTAGCTCGAGTGGATTTGGTTTTGCTAAGATGGAGCATGTTCAACAATTCTGGGTTGGACATGGCCCTGTACGTTAGACAGAGATAGCCTCTGAGAAAGCGGTATGTAACAGAGAACAGTCTTAGCTTTTTCAATCGTGCTGCAGAGGGCAACTGTTTGAGGCCAGTAATCCTCTTGGTTAGGTACCTCTGTGGTCTCTCCAGCTGCTGGAGATGTCTAGCCAGGTACATTTCAAATGGTGCATTGTACTCAATTATGGGTCTGATGAGGGAAGAGTAGAGGGGCACCATTACATCCTTAGATCTTGATGCAAACCCTTTCTTGATCAGATGGGTCACATAGAAGGATTTTCTAACCACTTTGGCAACATGGTTATCAAAGGAAAGCTGACTATCTACTTGGGTCCCTAGATCCCTTATTTCTTCTTCAGATTTCAGGGGATTACCTCCTATGTTGTAGTTTGCGGGTACTCTGTTTTTTCCAAAGGGGATTACTATGCATTTTTTTTGCATTTAGCTTGAGACCATGGCTTTGACGCCATGGATCAGTCTCATTTAGGCCATTCTGGAGGATCTCCATGTTGGCCGGAGACTCTATTATAGCACCCAGTTTGCAGTCATCCACAAACTTAGTCAGCCACAGCCCTTCTGTGCTTGCCTGTACTTCTGAGAAGTATATGCCAATACTGGGAAAAGTTATATGTCATCAGCATTTGCAAAGCACAGCCCCCAACAAATAAATCTTTTTATTTTCACATCTGCAATAAAGTTTAAGCATAGCTGCATGGGTGTGCCTGTTGCTTAGCTATGCTTAGCCCAGCATGATAAGTTAAATAGCAATAAACATCAAACATAAGCAGTAGTGGAATAGTGTAGCAGTCAGAGTGCATGCCTTACATGTAGTCATTCATGGGTTGAGCCTCACCAAAGCCCTTTCCATTTTGTATGTGAAATCATTACAATTTTAATTTATTTGTAAATTTATGTAGGAAGCAACATATTTCTCAACCAGAGTAGTGTATTAGGCCCAGATGTGAGGTGTCAGTGTAATAAAGTTGTGAAACCCCCATATAAACACAAGTGACACATACAGTATAGTCACACAAGAATAAATGCAATGAAAGCATATTGCAGGATATCAGGGAAGGTAAACAAATTTATAATATGTCATGAATGATGAATCAATCCCATACAGGTGGTAGTCCATAAAATAAAACATAAGCCATGCTAAGCATTGCACAGCTATGCTGACCGGGTGTAAGCATTGTGTAAATATGAATGCTAAGCAATGAGTTGCCCAGCTAAGTGGATTTGCCCATTGGTAAGCAGTGCTGACCCTGTCCCTTCAAGCATAGCCAACCTTAGCTAAGCAGGTTTGCACGTAGCTTAGCTTATCACTGCATATTCAAAACTGTCCAATCAAGGCAAAGGGTGGGAAATCAGCTGTATTTAAACCTCACAGGTGGGAATACAGCTCATAACTGGTTGTAGCTCCCCACTGTAGGCAGTATGGCAGGTGTTGGAAAGGGCATGTGCTTTCGGGCACACCACTGAGGCATACAGGAGTCCAAGGTCATGGTAGGATTCCTTGTAAAAAAACATGATGTGAAACTGCTGCAGGACTAGTACCAGGGCTCCCAATACAAAGCGGAAGCCTGGGAAAGTCTCGCCCATGATCTCACCAGTGCCACTGGTATCCCTCAGACTGGTGATCAGGTCCAGCACCACTATGCCGACTTGAAGCGGAGGAAGACGGACCTGTTGGAACAGTGGGTCCAAGAAGCAAGACAGAGGGGTGATGTCCCAGCAGTGTGTAAGTATCCATACCACTAACTATTTACCAAAGTCCAGCCTATGTATGTGATAGGTATGCATAAATGTTTCCTCTATCTTCATTACAGCACCAGCTGTGTGGGTTGTGAACCAGGAAGCCCATGCCATCAGGTTGCAAAGGCTGTGTCGCAAGGCTGGTGAATAACAATTTAGCTTGTAATATTCTTACCAAATAAATATAAAGGAGTAGATTGTCATCTGGCATTATTAAAATGGGTATGCTTTGTACTGAATAAAGCAGACAATATTACAGTAATAGTCTCATATAGGTCATATATTAATACAAATGTAAGTGCCTGTCAATAAAATTCAGAACCCTGAACTGGTTGTGTTTACTCTGGTATGGTATGATTTGAAATGTGTACTGGTTATGTATAGCAACTATAGCTCTGAAAACATTGAACAATCTAGTCTCATCTGACAAAGTTAGTGTCTCTATAACACATGAGATTAACTATTACAAATGTAACACACCAAGATCTGATATCTGAATAGTAATGTTGTGTTAAGCACTGTTTTCCACACAGTGCTATGTGAAAATATATGTATAGGAATGTATGTATATGAATGTTGTAATTACAAGGTCAGATCGTACAACAAAGAGAGAGTGAGAAAGAAATCATTCACAGAAGAGACAGGAGTTTCTCTCTAGCTCCCATCTGATGAAACACACACTTGTTATATTTTTAGCAGAAACAGCCACGATTTGAATCCCAGGAGTGGTAGTAAGCTGTATGCATAATTTCAACTAGGATTTGGGAAAATGTGTAGAAACAGTCAGGTAGTATTAACAAACATTCCCTCCACAGGTCTTTCAGGTAAGCAAAAGTATAAAGTAGCTATAAGAAGGCTGTAATTATACACTATGTACAAACTGCTGTTATAACTAATCCTGGAATGTGTTTACCATTACTAACCAACATATGTTCTAAACTGCCCAACCCAAGGCTATAGTTGTTGTAATAATACCTGTAGAGTAATGAGTAGAGCAATGATCATTAAAGCTGTGACCACTGTAAGAATCTACATTTGTTAACCGACATCTCTCTTTCTCTCCCCCACCTTATCTTCACCAATAATCTAAACACATAAATGAATGGGTATGTTTTCCACCTACTGTTGGGACATGTGTCCTGTAGTTCTATGAACGTTGAAATTTATTCCAATTAATGTTCCCTGTTTAAATACCATCATTGGTGTCCTGTTGCTATCAATGTAACCTGCATGTCAGTGTAATGCCCACTGTGGCTCCATATATGCATGTGTTCTGTTGGCTATGCAAATGTTCCAACTCTATTCATTTGGGTTAATGGGAATCCTCATGCATGCTGTTATAAGTGATCCGGGAATATGTTTACCATTACTAACCAACATATGTTCTAAAACTGTAACACCATAGCATGTCAGGGAAGGTTGAGCTCAGTGGATCCGCCTCTCCCGCCTCATCTGACTGTGGCACCAGGCCCCAACACGTCTGGGACCCACCCCGGGACCTCCTAGTCTGCTGGTTCTGCCCCATTTTCATGTGGAACTGCCTCATGGGATGGGGCTCGATCCCCCCAAGGCACAGGAGCGAAGGTTTCCTATTAGATGACTGAAGACGCATTATATCGAATGCGTCTTGGTCGAACTTAAAACAATGAAAATGCAAAATAGCGAAGCAGCTTTTAAGTGAATTCTTTCCCAGGGGGAAAGAATTTGCTTGGCCACTTCCATTACTTTATCGTTTTCAGCACTGTAGTGCGATCTCGGAGTTGGTATATTTAAGTAGGGTGGGTGTGGGGGGCAAAGCCCCCCACTTTATGTATTATTTCAATTTTTTTCTTTTTTTTTTTGAAACAGCCATTCTGAGCTTTCAAGATTGTAAGCTTTCCCTTACATGGGTTTGATTATTCATCGTTCACTATTTTAAGCGTTCAATGATATAATATCGACCCGGGCATGAACAGGATCCTGTCACCCGAAGCCAGGTCTGGGGTCTGGTGCACAGCAAGCTCCGCAAGGAATTTGGAGATCTGCTACACCAGACTGAGGGCTGCATGGTGCAATTTTGGGGCCGTGAAGGTGCAGTGATGATTGCCCATGGCTGGGGACCTCAGACCCACTGTATCCATTTGGGAGCTCATGGGCTTCCAATTACCAAACACCCCTGCCATGTCCAAGGTGTTTACCCCCCACATATGTCATATACCACCCTTGTATGCTGTGTTGTCTGTCTTGCCTGTCTTCCTACCCAACCTACCTCCCAAAATTTACCTACTATCCTTCCCCAACATCCCATTCTCACCTTAAAAAAAGGGCAATCTGTTCCCCAAAAAAATTTTTGCCCCATACATAGATGTCCATTTCACACATGTGTCCACTGGACACATGTAATCTTGTCTAATTGGCTTCACAACACATTATTGTTGTCCTCAGCCCTCTCTCTCAGGGGTTTGTGTGCCCAAATGTACCTTCAAATTCAGTATATAAGCACAGCTGTTGCTGTAGAAGAAATGGACAGCTATGGACCTTCCCTACATCCATCCTGCACATCCCTAGCTATCTTTCATATTGTTTTACCCTCTTTGTGCCCCCTTTTTTACCACTTTCCTATCACCCCTTCTTTCTTTTATTTTAAAGAAATTAGCATGGGGGTAAGCTGGAGTAAGAGTAGTAAGCAGGAGTAAGCCTGCTTGCATGGTGCTAAGCAATGCCTACACAGATTAAGCACTTTTTAAGGCTGTGTGTAGGCATAGTTAACCGGAGGTTAGCATTGCTTACCATCATGCAAACCCATGCAAACCCTATTACAACTGCTTAAAAGTGCCTTAATCACTCTGTATCCAACAGCCCTTGTTTTTCAAGAGCAACAAAATAATCAGCCCTTGCAAGTCTTGAACCCAAGACCCTGCACATCATAGCCATAGCATGTTACCACTAAGCCATCTGAGCTGTAAGATGTTTGGATGATTTCTCTAACATAACGTAGAACAGTCAGTCTACCATAAGGAATGTACAATGTGAAAGCACTAAACATTCAAATGATATATATCGACACACACACATATATGTATGTATGTATATGTGTGTGTGTGTATATATATATATATATATATATATATATATATATATATATATATATATATATATATGTATATATACATATATAAAGACGTATATATATATATATATATATATATATATATATATATATTTATATAAAGAGTGTATATATAGAGCATGCACAGAATATCAAACAGCCATTATTCCTACAGTTGCCACCTTTTCAAATGACCAGAGTCTGTCTTTCCTAGAAATGAGAATTATTGCATTAAAACATATACCCCACGCTCAATTCAAAGGACATAAAGCCACACCTTTTGCATAAATATAAATGTTTATTTGTGTACTATTTAAGTTGTTTATGCCATTTCTTATAGCATTTAGGTGTCTGAAATACAAAATAACTGATTAATGCAACTATCAAAGAAAACATATGATACAGCAATCCGCAAAAAATAAGATACTCTGCTGTGTTGGCCAAAGCCTTCAAGTAGTACAACAGTAAATAAACACACTTGCTTTGAAAACAAAAATCAATCAACACTTAATTACAGATTTAGTCCAACAGCCTCTAGTTATACTCTGTAGTTGATTCCCTAGGGGGAAACATATCAATTATTACAATGTATATGGATCCTATACATAACAATGCTTAACTTCAAACTGTACTATCAGACTGACAAACAGAGCTGTGTGCAAAACAGAAAGCTCTAACCCACCACTGCCCCCATGGTGAAATGTAAGAAAATGTGCAGCCATATACCTTTATGCTTCTTATTAGTAATATCCCTTACATGTTCTAACAGCCTAGGTTAAAATATTTAATACCCCTCCCCTATAAAATGTTTTGCAAGGGCATATTACAGCACTCTCTATACACTCACCTCTTGACTGTACAGGGTGACACATGTTGTTCACCTGCAGTCCTCATATATATGGCCCCTACCCCACAACATGTGTGGGAGTCCACAACATCACTGGAATGATAGCAGGAATGTCAGCACTAAATAATAATAGACCATACCTATCAACCTCTTACTGCATGACATCTGGACAAAGTCTGGTATATAAGTGGAGAACAGAGGCCAAAACACAGTGCCATATTTAAAACATTGCTGTTATACACTGTGAAAGTTGCTGGTGTTACAGGATTGGTTGCAACATACCCTTTCTGAGGAATATGACACCATAAACACAAATGGATGTTGTTGTGTACTGATAGCAATCAACAGAGAGAATGCCACTGATTTGTCAAGGACAACACCTGTGTGGGGAACAGACAAAACTTAACAGCCAAACCTCTGGCCGTCATGTGGATAGCTCCACAGTTGATAGCTATGCAGACAGACTGCATTCCATGCAAAACTAGCATGTACACAACCCCTATAAAACTAGCAGTATTCAAAGCATATAACAGTAATACTCACACTCTGTCCCTAGGTCTGGAACCTTATACAAATATGTAGTTGGTCTGTGTCCACAAGTATTGTTGTAAGAGGTATTCCTACCTGCTGTTTGTAACACTTTTGCCCCCACACATGAAGGATGTCTTCCATACAGGCAAGGTAAAGGGACAACACCCACATGATTGTAGTCATTTATAGTAGGGGGTTGCTGTGACATTGGCTAGTTGAAGAACAACACAGCTGCCTGCATGCAATTAGCAAGTGGGGAACACCAATTGGTGCAGAGGCCATCACCTGATCATGAGCATCACCTACAAAAGCCATGCTACAACCTGTTCAAACCAGCTCGATCCCTAGTGGATATATATATATATATATATATATATATATATATATATATATATATATATATATATATATATATATATATATATATATATTTAAAGAGCGAGAGAGAAAGAAAACAAACAAACAGAAAAAAAATACAAAAAAAAAAAATACCAAACAAAACAAGGAAGACATCAGCTGGAACTGGAAGAGATCATAATAATAAAACAGGTATGTGAAACATGTAAGCATGCAATTGAATGTAGTACTTGGTCTGTAATAATGGGATAGATGATTCTGAAAGATTTATATGTGCCATCAAGACTTGCTGTAATGATGTCCTGCTGAATAACTGCTATGGACATAGCATCTGGCTCTTTCTGCAGTGGTCCATACCTGTCAATTGTACAGATCTTCACAGAACGTCAAGATTTACCCATCATAGTGTTTGGTCTGTTGCTCCTAACATTTGTATTTGCCTAGCAAATAGCTGGAGATGGAAGTCATGAAGTAATAACAAACACTTGAGTTTCAGACTCCACCACCTTCAGAACAGTCATGGTAATGCAAAATGTATTATGCTACAAACTTCATAGGTTTTTAACAGGTATATTTAAGATCTGTCCCTATACATCCCCCCTAATGTTAGGCTTTGTCCACATATGATGCTCTATGAGGTGAAGGTCTGGTCACAGCTGAGGAGTCTTACTCACCCTGGGAAAGGACAGCTCACATATCGCAACCACTAGAGTGTCTGTCAAACAATCATGACTGTGCCCCTGCTAGGCCAGTTAATGGGATGTTGCCCATATCCATATGTTACTTGTAAATGTGAGACTATATGTTGGGATTGTAAATTTAAGATATCTATATAGGGCATGTGCATAGTAAAGTACTGTTGTAGCTGTGTGTGTTAAACTGCATGTGATATATTGAATTAATAACATTCAACTGACCAGTGTTCTGCTGGACAATATTCACAGTTGTGACTGATATCTGTAGTCACATTCACATATGCTCATGTTATGTCAGCTATAATATGTTATCAATATTGATTTCCCTGTTGTCACCCATTGATGTGGACCATTGCCCAGAAGCCCTGGTATAACAAGTTGTGATGTATGATTGAGCTGGAAGACTGTAAATACAGTGTGTCATACTGACATAGAACACAAATGTATACCTGGTATCCCCTGAGCATGTGTATGTATATGCATATTCAGCTGATAGGCACAAAAGTAATAACATGGGTTACAAACAGTCTGGAAAATAGGTTGTGCATGTTGCACATGTGTGAAACATCAGTGTCACTGCATACAACAAAATAAAATGTGTACAGCTACTGATTGTTGCATTGCCATGACACTGATATGGATACTACAGTAGGCATGATTATCAGGTAGTAATCAGAGAAGTATACAACTGTGTTATGAGCCACTGTCCATCCCTACCACTAACAGCTATATCAGCACCCATATACACTTGATATCCAAAGTGTACACACCCCTGTTGAAATGCCAGGTTTGTGTGCTGTATGCCAATGAGACCACAGAAAGTCACGTCACATTTCTCACCTCAAACGTGACCCATAACCTGTACAATTCTACTGAAAAAGAAACAAAGCTGTTTCATGGAAGGTGAACAACCATTGTCAAGTAAAGATGTGACATGATGTTAAAGTAAAAACCAAGACAAATGGATACTGCAATCTTCTCAGCGGGTGTTTACACAACATATCAGTTTAAGGATGTGCACACACATTCAAATGTCTTACTGAACTGAGTATTATTTCCCATATGTTTTCACAGGACAGATTATGTTTTCTATTGACTTGAGCAAGCTATAGGTCACATTACAGGTGGGGATTGTGTTGAAATTAGCTTCTGTGGGGTCATGTTTCAATTGCACAACTTCCAGGCATTGTAACAGGGGTGTGTACACTTTATACCCACTGTATCTATATGGAATCAGCAGTACCTGCCTGTACACCCAGCCTCCACCAATGAAAGAGTAATCCCCCTTTGTGGACAGCAGCAATACACAAAGCACGTAATAGGTTGCTATAGTGGCTGTACAGGGACACATAGGTGCAGACCACAACTTGGAAGCAAGTCTACCTCTATCTGAGCAAGCATGTAGGTTCACAGGTGACTTCCTGTAAGGCTGACTATAACTATAAATGAGACATATTCACACCACCAAGGCCAATTGCAACAATGTGTCCATGTATGTAGTCAGTCTCAGAGGCAGTAACACAATTCAGCCTGTACTGGGGGTAAAGCACACCTCATACACACATGCCATGGATACAGGCAACCTGCATCAGACAGGTTAGGTGAGAACAGTGCCACCCTGCCCACATTTGTGCAGGGGGATATGCACATCAATCACACTTTGCCTGCATCAATGGTGAGCATGTACAGAATGCCGACTGATGGCAACAATAGCAACCTTCATGGGGCATGAGAACATCACAGTTTGCCTCCTGCATAAACTCAGGCATGTGCTCACAGCTCCATCACACACTACAGTCAAACACAGACTTGCCACCATCCACACACCATCCACATGGAAGATGGCAGATGGCCAAAATCATCCCTCTATACAGAAAGGAATGGAGAATAGTGGATTATGCTACTACAATACACTACACATGATCTTAGCCAAAAGGCCAAGAAGCGCCATTAAGTGTCCAACATTGGGGGAACTAGACAGGTCAGGGCCAGGAGTGTAATGCAAGATGCCAAAGCCATGATAGCTTATAGTGTTATGGTATAGTCTGGATTATTTGCAAGTAATATCTACTGTTGATGTGCAAGTGGGCAACTTTATGAGGTTCTGTGACCTTTTTTCCTGTTTATGTCTTCCAGGTAATATGCAACATCCATGGCTCCCAGCATTTACCAACACAGAAAATGAGACCATCACACAATATGTCATACATCATCACAGCATCTTATTTAGCTGCAGAGCCCAGGATCTGCAGGATAGGACCACCCTGTGGAACGAGCTTGTCCATAGGGTAAACAATGTCGGCCTGTACAGCTGAAATTATGAGCAGGTGTAGTATCGTTGCACTGACCTCATCTGCCACACCCATCAGCGTGCTGCTGCCATTGTGAGGGACTGGCTAGCCACAGGTGGGGGTCAGGCCATCCAGCCACCACTCACATATGCTGAGGAGATCCTTGCCAGCCTTGAGGCACCTGTCTGCAGACAAGCCATCAAGCTGAAGACAGCATTGTGGAGGTGGGTGCCACCCACACAATGGATGAGGAGCGGGCAGGTAAGGCCCCAGTGTACATTATTAGAACACTGTTGCTTATCCATTTGTATCTGTACAGTATCTACATGCATATGTTAGATAAGATAGTCTTTTGCTGGAGTGTAGTAATGCACAGATGTGCATAATCCTTAGTATTGGGGTTTTTACTGCTGCTGTGCTGAAATGCTGCTTCCATCCTGTAGCAATGCCACAGGTGTGGCTACTGACATTACTTCTCTCACACAACTATTTAGGCCCGTCTGGTATACAACTGGGACAGTATCCTGTAGCTGGTAAGTATGGAGTTGTTTTGTTCAGGTTTGCCAATACACCGGCCATGTTAAGCCCATGCTATTTGCCATGCACAAATTTAACACACCTATCCATAATGCATGCTGTACATGTTCATTTTTGCTGGTGTTAACTGCACTGCATCACAGTGGTCACCATGGTGGCATATCTGAAGGGTATGTAAGATTCCTGCAGTATACCTCACAACCTGTCAGTGCAAGATGTGTGGACAGAGATAAACAAAATTTATTTATTTTTTTTATTTATTTATTTATTTAACATTTGTTGACCGGGAATGTCCGACTAGGTTCCACAGATCCTGTTTTCAGCGGAGGGGAGGGCAATGCTCCAGCCAATGTCTTGAAAAGGGAGGAGAGAGAAACCGAGAGAGGAAACCCAAACCGCACGGAAAAAGAAGAACACACAACACAGAACACACCCCAGCCAGAATCAAAACCGAAACCTTTGCTGTGAGGCTGTGGCATTAACATATGCACCACTGCACCGCCCATGGTAGGACAAATGGCCTAAAGTAGGGATATGTATGAAACATTACCCTTATACAGTGGATACAACATTGTATACGCCACTATTACAATGGCAACTGTTCCTGATATATACAACGGCAGAACACAATAACGCATTCCACACCTTTTACAACCTGTAATGTGATCCTAACATGAGCAATGAATGTGTAATATGAAATCTTATGTTAGGACAACAAATATGGGGAATACAAACCTTACAAAACACTGGAAGCATATGTGTGCACACACTCCAAATAACATATTGTGGAAGCAGCTTGTGATGTACTGACAGCATTCACTCTTCTTGAGTACACACCTGCCATCCAGTACAGGGCCTCAATGTCACACCAAGTAATGATCTGCTGTCCAAGAAGTATATCCATGACATTTGCCCAGTTGCCTGCAACAGAGGCAGCCATGGCTTGCACACATCTTACATACCATGAAATGGATCCCATATTCAAAAGTTAGCAGTCAAGAGTGGGAAAAGTACCTTACCTTACCACTGCATACACCATGGCAAACAGTGCAGATAGTCATCAATGGGTGTATGAAATATGGGACAACAGTGATGTAGAAAATAAACAGATGCCCATCCAAAACAGATGACAAAACATGTTGCAAACTGGTCATGAAGGTTGCCCAGAGACAACAAAACTGAGGGAGTTGCAGGAATGTCTAGCAAGTACTGCCTGTGCAGTACCTGTGTCGACAATCACCTGGATTCTGCATAAGTATGGCCTATGGGTTAGGGTAATCAGACAGAAGATTTGTCCCACATGAAACATCATCCAGGGCTCTGTACAGGTAGCATAAGCATAACATCAAGTCTCCCAAAGACATGTGTTGCAATGTGTAATGGTGTCATGAGACCAAGGGTCAAACTTACAGACAGTATTCATAAAGATACGTGTGGTGCTCAAGCAACACCTCACTCCACCTCAGGGCCACCATCCCCAACTTTTAGCTTGCTGGTGCCAGTGTACACCTTTAGGGTTGCTGTTAATTAGCTGGAACTAGGCCAGTAGACATGGTGTTTGGAGTTTGGAACACTGCAAAATAACCCTCATGTGTGGCCCATAGTTGCCAGGCATCTGCAATAAGGCTGAGGATGGGGAGGGGTGTCAGCTTGAAACACAACAGTGAACTGAAGCATACATCCAAAACTAGCTAAGAATGGTTGTATCTGAACACAGTCAAGGTTATGAATTGTGTCAGAAATAACACAGACTCTACAGCAATAGTGAAGCCACTGTGTGACTTCCAAGGGCTGTGCACATGAGCTGACCTTGCAATCTGGCAGAGTTGGGGGATCTTTGTAGGGCAGACAGACCAAATAATGCCAAGTAAAGATGGGCCATGTTAGTATACCCCTTCCAGGAATAGTGACTGATGTAGTTCACTTAACAGGTACTTCAACAAACCATTGTGTTAAGCATGTGCACACTTATGCAACCCACATATTGTATGCATCTCATTCAGCATGTCCATGACTAACACATTTGTTTAATACTGCATTGGATTGCACAGGTCATATGCCACATATCAGGTGTGTGTAATGTTAACAAATGCAGTATTGTGGCCCCATTGCATATCAAAGAAGAGGCTGGCATGTCAACAAGGGTGTGTACACTCCTCATATCCACATTAAGCTTTGAAGGTTGTCGGTGTAACTGGATTTTATTGCACATAAGTGCACTGCTGATGATGAGATCTGCAAATCCAAGGTCAGGCATTAATTATAGACATCAGTCTTCATATCATCCCAGTTATGTGTCAGACAAACACACAGGGGTTCTGAGCAACAGAGCAAACATAACTGCCAGACATCTACACATTCAGCAATGGTCTGTACACTTGTGAGGTATAGTGTGCAGCACATGCTAGTGTGCTGTACACGTGCACAACAATAATGTGTACATGGGTGCAGTGTGTTCCAGGGGAAGGGGCATCACCTACTAACACAATTCATGCATCACAGAGATGTATAATGTTGGTAACAAGGAATAAGAATGGTTGCAGTGCATGCTGTTAAGTGCCATATGCCATGCATGTCAACTGTTGGGTAATGTGAGGTCTGTGTAATATCTTGGTGCCACCTCACCTGTAAGTGTGTGTGAGTATGTGTGTGTGTGTGTGTGTGTGTGTGTGTGTGTGTGTGTGTGTGTGTGTGTGTGTGTGTGTGTGTGTGTAGAAGTACACCATAATGTAAAGGTCTTAATTTACATTTCTTGTCTGCCCCTCACAGGTGGCAAGGTGGGTTAGGGTCCCTCCTGCAGGCAAACTGCTGTTAGTGTCCATACAGACTATGACAATGATGATAGGCATAGTGAGGCACAGGCAGGGTTGTCAGGGGCTGAATCTGTGCCATTGGTTGCCATCCCACTTTTATCCATCCCATCCCCACACACAGTCACAATGCTCACACATACCCCATCACCAATGGCCATAGATAAGGGACAGTTGGCAGGTGTTGACATGGGACAAGAAAGTGTGGTGACTTTGGCAAGTGTCTCTAAACACAGCAGCCATAGCTGGAAGACTGGCAAAGTCCCACACAGTCAGATGTACAGGTTGTGCTCATAGGAGGGCTGCTGGCCATCATGCCTCTGGCAGAAGTGCCACAGCAGGTGTCACCAGATGCATGTTTCAGGCCATCATGGAGGCACAGGCATGTATGGAACATTACACCAGAGATAGTCTGAGGCTTCAGAGGGCTACACTTCCTGCTGTACGTGACTACATCCATGATCATGCAGATGCCCACTGTTATTTTGCAAAGGTCAGGGATAGATGGTTGGGTGAGATGGTGGGAATCCTCGACCATGTGGTGTCTGTGGTAGAGCATGTGGTGGGAGTAGGTCATCAGCCATGTGGACATAGGTCAGCAACACTAACAGGTGGAGGTCTATGTGGACATGCAACATGTCACGACCACTCCTGTAGTGGCAGTACCAGCACCTGCACTGCAGGGGGGTTCTGTCCACACCACAACACAGCAGGCCACATGCACATGGTCCTGGCAGGTCCCAACAGGGATGTGGATCCAGTGAACAATTGTCATTGTCAGGGGGAGAGTACCATATCTTGGCTTCTGCCTGGTGGTGCCCGTGCAATCCCGGGCAGACACAATTTCTGTGTCCAAGGCCAGACATGGTAAACTGTACACCCTGCCATGTACGATCCACACCTGTCCAACATAACTCTCTATAGTGCAGCCACATGGCAGAACTGTGTGCATGCATACACACACACACACACACACACATCACCAATACAGCTAGGGCACCTCCATACCTACACACACCATGTCTGCACAGGCCATTTAATAAAGAACCCCCTAATCCACACACATGATGTCAACCAAATGGCTCAGCCTAGGCCTCTGGCAAACCTACACCACACCCTGTACATATGATGATATCTGTGACACATCCCTGTCATCCATACCATCAAAGCAGGGACATGCTAATATGGTTCTGATGCACAGGGTGAATGTACTAAAGTTTAGCAATGTAATGCTATTTAACGTGCTGTCAGCTCAAATGTCTAATGCTTACATGTCAGGGTGTGTAGCTGTCCAGCAATGATGCATTATAGCTGTTAGTAACACTAACTGATTATGGTCTTCATAATGTATTCTGTTTGTGTTATAGGTGTCTATGTGTCAGCAGGATGTTGGTCTGCTGCCCTTTCCTACAAGGAGTGTGGCACTGTGGTGACACAGTCAATGTGTTACCACAGTGCCACAGTGTGGCACTGTGGTAACACATTGACTGTGTCATATCCTGGGTACAGCTGAACACAAGTAACAAGTCTGTATAACAGTTACTCCATGTGCCTCATGGCTGATAGGTCTGAGGGGTGTATACAGGTGAGTGCATGGTGGCTGATGTAAGCAGCTCTTCTACAGTGGACAATGGTAAGTGTACTGGGTGGCACACACCAAATGTTTGTGAAAAACACACACACAGAGTCTTTTGTATTGATGCAATA
Source organism: Protopterus annectens (assembly GCF_019279795.1). Classification (NCBI taxonomy): domain Eukaryota; kingdom Metazoa; phylum Chordata; order Ceratodontiformes; family Protopteridae; genus Protopterus; species Protopterus annectens. The sequence goes on along the minus strand of NC_056727.1, from coordinate 826,067,357 downwards.
CACAGAGAATACTGTTCACATGGATGTACTTCATTTTGCAGAGAACTAATTTTGGCCTATGTAATTCCTCAAAGACTAAATTGCCAAAACATTGCATCAGTAAATAATCAGTCCGCCAGATTTAATTTCATTGAAAATGGTACTGGCAGGGTATATGCCCTTTTCCCCAATGTAGTACAATCCTGGAGTTGGTATACATAGGCATGCTGGTGTGGGGGGCACAGCCCCCCACTTTGGAGGGTGTGGGGTAGCACAGAACCACACATAGTGTGATTAACAACTACTTAACCTCTTAACATAAACTGTACAGTATAACAGCACACTAAGCGGGGGGATAAGCACAACAATAACCCCAATGTGGGTGGCTGTGCCCACAACAACCACACCCAACTATATATACCACCTCCAGTATCGCTGTACCATGGTGTAAAGACAGTATACATTTACCAGGACTGCAATACAAACCTTTGTCTATCTAATTATTGCTATTACAGGGATATGCATTTATTGCACATGCCACAGCCAAGGTTTAGTGTATTTGGAGAATGTGGCCTCAGAATGCTGTCTCCTACAAATATGCACACTCACACACAATTGCACACACACACACACACACACACACACACACACACACACACACACACACACACACACACACACACACACACACACACACACACACACACACTCACATTTGCCAGGACTCAGAGGTAACCCACATCTATCTACCCATTTGTAGAACAATGTTATGCTGTTACTGCAAGCTCCAGGTAGCCCATAGGGTGAAGAGTGTTACAAGGTATATTTAATGTGAATTACAGCAGCAGCCCTTTCTAAGTATAGCAATGGGGGTGAAGTGGGTGAGAAGGCCCTCAGAGTATTTTCAACTACAAGTTTACAAGCACACAAACACTGTTATACTCAGTAATGCACACAGACAAATTTGTCAGTACTGAGGACCATAGGTGCAAGTGTTCCTATGTGTGTACCAGGATAATGTTCATGGAGAGATGTGAAGAATAGGGCATGTGAGTACACTGGTATCATGCCACCTGACATTTGTCAGCAGGCCATCTATCAAGTAATGTCACTTGAGTGATCCCCAGGGTGACAGTTACATTCAACATCCACTCATCTGGTTTTCACTTGAAGAGGGCCAGTGAGGTGATCCAATTGACATGTATGCAACATATATTGCATAACATGGCCATTGTCTAGATTAGGGACCTGCACCCAAACATGCTCTGTTTACTGTGGTAGTCTGGTTGAGGTATCCATTGCATGTGGTTTATACAGAGTGGGGTTTCCTAGCTGTGGCATTCATAACACAGTTGGGCAGACATGTCAGTGTCAGTCAATCAGAGATTGCCTGTAAGCAGCCAAGATGAATACCTGACATCTGCACATCTGTACAGAGGACAGACAGAAAGCAGATAGCCAACAGGTTATGCATTAGGATGAATGTTTTAAAAAATATACATCTGAAACTGATAGGTATGCCATTACTACATGACAACAGTCCTCAGTGACATGTCCTAAAAACATAGTAGTCTACAGTTAGAATCAACATATCAAATCAATATCCAATAGGAGATACATAAAAACATACAGCTCAAACACCAAGAACATGATAGTCTGTACTCAGTGTCCAGCTTTGCATGCAGGGGTGTATAGTTCCAGTACTACAATCTGCAATCAACTCTTACTTGGAAAAACACTGTTAAAAGTAGTAACACAATGATACAATACAAGCAAGTGTGACTGCATATAACCTGTGATACTACCCAAGTATGAAACACATACAAAGAGAAAATATTGTGGTAGTACCCATGTATACTCAGGTGTCCCATACAGTATACTCACACCCCTTGCTACTGTAATGACAGCACATAGAAGGATGTTATGTACATGGAATTAAATACACTTATTAAAGATGTCATTACCCTGCTATTTGATCAGACTGGAATGTGATCACTGGTTACCAGGGCTGGGCTATGCTTAGCAGGTTTAAGCATTGCTTAAATGTAAATGTTAAGCAGATTTGTGCACCGGTAAGCAAAGCCTACATTGTGTAAACGCTTATTCATTTAACCATACGTTAGCAGTGCTTACCATTGTACAAAACCCAAGCAAACCCACTTAAAGCCACTTTAAAGTGCCTTAAATCACCCTGTCTCCATTAGCCCTTGTTCTGCCCAGTAACAAAATAAATAGCCTGTGCATGTCTTGAACCTAGGACCATGTCAACTATAGTCACAGCACTTAACCACTAAGACATCTGAGCTGTAAGAATGTCTGTTGCGTTTTCAAATATATTATCAGTCCCACTACTGTAACCTTCTAACCATGGCAAACTAGCTATTTCCCTATATATGCTACATGCTAATTATATTGTGAAACTATGTTTTTTGACAACAATTCTATCTATTTATTTTTAACTTTGGATAAACTCTGTAGTTGAATTTACTGTTTATAATAATTTGTACATGTTGCATACTGTACTTTATGTCTGGAGCTTTTCTCCCCGGGCCTCCGCTGAAAACGGTCTCCGAGCCCAGTTGGACACTTCCTGGTTAACAAAGTGAAGTCTGGTGGGGAGTGATTGGCTGAGGAAAAGAAAAAGAAAATAGAAATTGGCTAGGACATAATGTTCTCTAAAAGCATTCGGGAGTTTTCCCAGCTGGGAAAGCTATAATGCTAAGGCAAAACCAATTAGCACTTAGTAGAAGCACAATATGCACCATGCATTTTAGCATGCATAACCTTTGTTTTAGGTTAACTCAAGTCTATGAATGTGGCTGTCAGTGTTGGGAATTTTGTTCCTATTAGGAGGATAAAACTTCAATATTTGAAGATGTGCATATTTGTATCTGTTAGTATGAGTTAATAGGTTTTAGGGAGCATTGGGGTGTGTTTATTTTTTTTTGTTTGACAGCTTTCAATAAAACAAAAAGTTTTGTAAGATGTGACATAGGCTCAAATAGATATGACAAGAAACAACTGTATAAAAAAGTTCAACCTGCCAAACAGTGTATGCATGTAACACAAAAGCTGCTATTAGACATTTAACAAAAAGAAGCTATACATAAAAGGTGAGAATAATAACTTTTTATACAATGATGCTTTCTGTAATGTCTTTAAATGTCAATGGTCTCACAGATAAATACAAAGAGAAAGAGTAGTGAACTATATTAAAAATGTATAGCGCAAATAGCTATGTCACAGGAGATACACTTAGAAAGAACTGAACATGTGAATTTGATAAAGAAAGGTTTTCAGGATGGTTATTCAGCAGAATACCTGGGACAAAGGAAAACAAGTTGTTTTTCTTTTGGCTTTTCCCGGTTAGGGGTCACCACAGCAGAACTCCAGTCCGCTAATGATTGGCAATCGATTTTTATGGTGGCGAGGTGCCAGCCCGACGCCCAGCCTTCAGCGAAGGCACGCCCATTCATGCATGTCTTTTGAATGCCACTCGACTGCGGGGAGGACATGCAGGCTCCACACAGAAGGTGCTCCAGCCGAGAATCAAACGGGAGAACCTCTTTCTGTGAGGCGACAATGCTACCGCTGTACCACCGCAGCTTGGACAAAGGAAAACAAGTACTTATATGAATTGCAAGAGGAGCTGCAATAGTGATAGAAGAGGATAAAAAAAATAATAATGGCAGATTTGTAGTGCTAAGGGGCTACTGGCAAGGGAGGAAGATTACACTGGCATGCATTTATATTCCACCTAAAACTGTTATAATGGAGCTTAAGAAAAATCTGGGAGAAATAATCAGTTTTCAGCAAGGAATATCACTTATAGGTAGGGGCTTTAATGTGATTTGCAGCATTGAAGTTATGTCTGGGCTGCTCAGAAGGGAAATATAACAAAAGAGAGTAGATTTTCTGAAAACATTTGGCATAGAAGATGTGAATTCAGTAATAGTATTTCAGAGCGAATTTACATATTATTCCCCAAGACATAAAAACTGGGCTAGGCTAGACAGAATTTACATTTCACAAGAATATGTGCATTTAATTGAAGGTCATGAAAAGCGCCAAATAACTATTTCAGATCATGTACTAATAATAACTAAAATAAAAACACAAGGTAATGAAATAAAAATGAGACACTGGTGCTTTCCCACCTATCTGTTGAAATGAGAGGAATTTAAGGAATGGGTAGTGGAGATTATGCAGGAGCTATTACAGATCGAAATTTCTTCTGAAAATATAGCTAGGGAGTGGGATAAAATTAAGGTGGTTTAAAAATAGGGTGGAAATAAAAGAAAGGGAGGTATTGTTGAGAAGTAACAAGAATTATTTAGAGGGACTGACAAATGTTAAAGTATTGCAGAATAGGGGGAATCTCACCGAATAAGAAGAGGATCAACTGCAGAATGCTAAGTAGAAAAGAAGGGATTACCTTGATAATATACAAAAGTTTAGAAAGATTGCTGTTAAGTAACTGTTTTTTTGATAATAACACCAGAGCACAAAAGCTTTTAGCACAATGACTCAGGCAACAGAAAGTAGAAAGGGCTGTTGCCAAGCTTAAGGAGCCTATAACAAGAGACCCTGTAGAGGTATTAGAAATATATTGGAAATTCTATGAAAGCCCGTATAAAGCAGATAAATATGGAAATCAAGAAAAGATGAAAATGGAAAGGTTTATGGAAAAATTAAATAAGCCAAGGTTAGCAGTAGATGAGGCTCAATTACTAATGGTTAGGATAGAAGGAGATGAGATAAAAAATTATGTATAACCAATCTGCAAGAAGGTCCCCAGTAATAGATGGTATTCCTGTAGAAGTATGAAAGCTAGGAGGGAAAAAACTGATAAAGATCTAGTAGGTTTTGTTTAACTGCATTTTAAAAGGAGAAGTACCAACATCCTGGAAAAAAAGTGGTGATAGCTGTAATTCCAAAAGAGGGTAATGATCCATCAGATCCAGCTTCATATAGGCCCATTTCAATACTAAATCATGATTATAAAGTGTTCCTGTCTGTAATGGCTAAAATGAAGATAAAAGTAAAGACAAAATTGATAGATATGGATCAATGCGGTTTTGTGGAGGGAAAGTAAACATTTAACAACATTAACAAAATATTGATGATCCAGAGGGAAGGAGAATATAAGAAAATGCCATTGTTGTTGGCAGGTCTTGATCCAGAGAAAGCATTTCATAGAGTAAGCTTGGACTTTATAAGAGGCAATGGAAGCATTTGCATTTCCTGAAAAAAATATAAGGTTGATTAGGAGGGTATATGAGTGATTGGAGGTGGAAATTAAAATGGGTGGGGTCCTTTCTGATAATTTCTGCTTGAGCAGAGGAACCAGGCAGGGGCATCCTCTTTCCTCTTTGTTATTTGCATTATATTTAGAACTACTGGCAAAGAAAATAAGAAATTCAAGGATATAATTAGTATGGTAGTCAAGAAAAGCTGGGTCTATTTACATAAGTTATTATTTTATATCTGGCAAAACCAGAAAGAGACTTTACATTGCTGTGGAACATTTTCAGACAGTTTCAATCTTTTCGGAATACAAAATTAATGAAGCTAAAACAAAGGCAATAGTGGTAAATTATATACCCACACACAAATTGGTTCAGCAATATCCTTATTTATGGGAACATGATAAAATTAAGTATTTAGGAGTATGGATTAAAAATTATTCTGGTGTGGCAGCTAAGGATATGTTGAAAGAGACTAAACAAAAAAATAATACAAAAATTGAGAAAATGGAAGCTTTGTTATATGGACATGGATAGTAAGATACAAGCAGTCAAAATGTTTTAGTCCCTTTCTTATATACAGGTCATGCATATTTTATCAACCAGTGAAGAAGTTGTGGATAGCAATTAATAAAGAGCTGAAGGAATTTATCTAGGAGGGGAAGATGGCAAGTGTCCAGTGGGATAAGTTGATTCTTCCAGTAGAACAGTGTGTATTGGGATTACCCAGTTTGAAGGGGTATTTTCACAGCTACAAAGGTAAGGCTCCTATACATAGCACAAACAGCAAACTATAATTTAAAGTGGAAAGAGAAACCAGGGAGAGCTCAAGAAACAAAGAGAGACTGGGATTTTGGATGCAGGCCTTTAAGGAGAATAACAATAATCATACAGAATATTATGTCCATAAAGCAGCAGAAAGTATTCTAAGATCTAAGCCAGCACAGGAATGGAGAAAGGAGATTCTGCAAATAGATATAACTGCAATTAGGAATACAGGCAATAGGCAAGAAGGGGGATGGAATTTATTGGAGAAATCTGGCAAAGGAACCAAGGTATTGGGAGCAAATAACTAATAATCATTAACATCTCTATCCATTTTCCGTTTTTTATTTGCTACCTATGCACCTATGGAAATCAGAATGTAAACCAACTATATTAAAAGTAGTGAGTATAGCAACAGAGATTAAACAACTGGAATTGAGATGTTTAGAAAAAGGTAGGAGCAAATTACACAGGAAAAAATGGGAATTGTGGGAACAATACATACTGGGGAGGTTTGATGTTTAAAAGAAGACAGGATTGAAACAAGCTATGTGATATTTGACTGAAAATGGTTCGGTAGATTATAAGTGGTATATAATGTTGGCAACTGGAAGTGTGTCAGCGTGGATTATGATGTAAAATGCTTGCAACTAGGATTGTGTTGGTGTGGTTTGTTTTCATTTATATAAATGTATGATTGCTTATATTGTAAGTGATGGTTTAATAAAGATGTTTCTTGTTTAAAAAAAAGGGGCAGGAATTGAATAACTTATGTAATGTTGCTTAAGTTAGATGATATATATCTGAAGCATAATGTTTGTTAATTTTAACTTGTTAATATAGTTTGATTACTTTTATATAAATGTAAATGTGCCTAAGTCACAAGTAATAATTCAATAAAGGTGTTTAAAAAAGAAGAGATAGAAAGCAATCATCCGTTGTCATATTCTCATGGCTTCTCAGCATAAGTGATAAGACTTGGTTCCCTCCTGCTTGTTGATGTACTAAACTACCATCATGTTGTCAGTCTGAAAGGAAATCACCACTGGGAACAAGGCATCCTGTATCTCCTGCAACACAAGGAGAACTTCTTTCATCTCCAGGACACTGATGTGAAGGTTGGTCTGTTGTTTCCATGTACCTTGGGCCATCATCTCCTGATAATGTCCCCAATCCCAAGGACAAATTGTCCTTGTTTTCCACCACCAAAGGGAGGGGCTTCACAGAGGGTCTTCCTAGGAGAACCAAGGAAGTAGTTAACCATCAACATAGCTGGACTCTGCAAAGATGGGTTATTATTATGGGTGCAGAAAAATGATCTATTATCTTTGACTGTTGTGCTCTGCATAGCCATTGTAGTATTCTCATATGGAAACAAGCTTGATGTACCTGTAGCATGGAAGAAGCCATCAGACACAGGACCTGAAGGACTAGGACCCTTGGTGGAGATGGAAAATGAAGGAGGGTTTTTATGGAATTTCTCACATTCTAAACTCTCACTTAAGTCACCAATGGCAGTAAAATGCAAGCAGTTGTGCCCAGGAGGCATTGTATGAACTGAATAGCTTGAGCAAGATTTGATTTGATTTGTTGTAGTTTACAGAGATGCCCAAAGACAGACAGAAGTGGAGCAAGTAGTGTTTGCCCTTGAGCAGGGACTTTTTTGATGTGGCAGCAGGAGCCAACCTTCTATGTAAGGAAACATGCATATCCCTTGTAGCCTCAGGTGAGTTGCTGTCACTGCCATATACTTGGTGAACACCCAGGGGAGCTCCGTGGAGAGATGAAGGGCAGGGCTCTGAACTAAAAGTGAATGACCCCCAGATGGGAATGTAGTTATCCCCTAGATGCTTTGCCTATTTTAATATGAAGATAAGCATCCTGAAATTGAATCAATCACATCTAATTGTTTAGACAAGGTAGACTTGCTTGCCAGCCATTTAGAATAAGACTTATGTCTGCAATGTAAAGAGCCATTGTTGATAGAATAAATAAGTGTAATACAGTCAAAGAGACATATGGATACAATGAAAGGGATCTTTATTACTTACTGGTTTCGTTTGCTTAGGTTCAAGGTTGGCCTGAGGTTCTTGTGTTTTGGTTTGTCCTTTTTGGTTCTGTTCTGAAACCAAAAAGAACCTACAACAAAAGCATGGCCCTGTCTGATGCAGTAGCTCATTTTCTCTAGAAATGTGAGAACTTCTCTTCTGGCCACTTTTGCTGATGGGGTAGAAAATGTGGGAGTGGCCAAATGGTCAGAGATAAGGGTGAGAAAACAGAATTTTATAGCCTCTGGATATTATCCTTCTTACCTAAGAATCTTGAACGATAGCCATCCACACAAAAAAGCAGAGGGATAGAAGACAAACCAAGTAAAAAGTACGTAAAAACAACTAAGCACAAAACAAAAGTGAGAAACAGTGTTTAACAGCAAGACACGGACTGTTTAATAAACGTTAGCGCTTTCGGAAGAGTTATTACTCAACCTTCTTCAGACAAACAGTCAAAAACACAAAGCTTTCTATTTAAATACACAGCATTAATGATCACAATCATTATTAGTGAATAATTCAATTATGCAATTATCCCAAAAATTTAGAATTGGAGTAAACACATATAAAAAACTCTAAAAAGATATATATATATATATATATATATATATATATATATATATATATATAGACAAAAGATACTCAGAAATCTTCAAACTATAAAATTCCCATAGTCACTAAATTAAATATATATTGTAAAATGTCTTATTATTACATACTAATGCCTAAAATGACACATTAAGTGTCTATACAATATTAAAACTCATTACTAACTTTAATGAATACTGAGCTATGAAAATACTGACATAACTACTCAGAATAATAAACAATAAACAATAAGCAAACCCCATAGGCAGATTAATGTAAAAAAAATTATGGAAATATATGTACATATATACAATTGCATTTTAAGAAAATTTTTGTAAACACCTTTTCAGGAAAAATGCTATACAGCCACTAGAAAAAGAAAAATTAGAACTTGACTACAGTGTATTCAGTGCAGTATTTTACCTACGTAATGCTTTTAGTTTTAGAATGCATTTAATAGAGGTGAATTCATTCAACCCTGGGGGGAGATAAGAAGATGTTCTAATTTGTCATAACACTTCTTGTTCTTCAAGGAGCAACTGCCATGGGCCCCCCCTCCCCCTTACATCAACCTGTACTTGGTGTAACACAACAAATAAGAATGCATGATCCGGATAGTCTACAATATGTTTTGCAAGAGCATTAGTTAAATCTCTCCTACCCATGGCATACAGATGTTTGTAAATTCTTTTTCTTAACATCCTTTCGGTTTTTCCTATATAGAAGGAAGGACAATTCTCACACAAGTCAGCATACACCACCCCTTTTGTTTCACAATTATATTTACTATTCAAGTGATATGCTTTCCCCTTAATTTTTACTTTATCACTTGGCATGATACATTTACATTGAGAACACCTGCCACATTTAGTCATACCAATGACTTTAGCTTTGGCTTTGCCCATTTCGACTAAATTCTTGAGATTAAGCCCTCTTCTATAAGTAAATTTAGGTTGCATACCAATTGATTTACACAATGCATGATCTTCCAGAATTAAACTCCAATTCTTAACAATAATGTCTTTAATAACTTCATGATCAATGCAATATGTAAAGAGAAAACTCAGCCTAGAAGACTTGTTGCTATCCGTGATCAGGGTGTTTATGTCAGCTTCTCCTATCCTTTGCATAGTACCTCCACCAAGAAGTGTTTTGAAATACCCAGATTCCCTCTTAACCTTAACTTCATTCATTATCTCAATGATGAATTTGTCCGGGTATCCTATATTAGAAAACATTGTTTTTATATCGTTACATTCACTAACAAAATCCTGTAGCTCAGAAATCATCCTAGCAGCTCTAACAAACTGCCCCTTCACCACCCCTCTTTTCTGACGGAAGGGGTGGCAGCGAGAGAAGTGGAGGTAACTATTCGAATGTGTAGGCTTCCTATAAATCATTGATTTTAATCTGTTGTTGTCTTTATCTTTACTAATCTTAACATCAAGAAAGTTTATTTAATCTATTCCGATAGTGTATGTAAACTCAAGGAATTCAGTCATCCTGGAAACACTACTTATAAAAGCAGGAATCTGTTCCATGTGTCCTTTCCATATGAAACACATGTCATCTTGGTACCTAGTGTACCAAGCAACGTGTTCTTGGAACATGTAGTTTTTGAAATGCATATTGTGTTCCCAAAATGCCATTACACTGTTAGCGAAACTACTCCCACAAGGGGACCCCATCGCTATTCCGGTTCTTTGGAGAAAAAACTGACCTTTAAAGACCAAATAATTGTTAGTTAGAATTAAGTCTAACAAGGTCTCCACAATATATATATATATATATATATATATATATATATATATATATATATATATATATATATATATATATATATATATATTTATATATATATATATATATATATATATATATATATATATATATATACATTATCTGCTTTCTTAGAGAACATAAAATTCCTGGTCCATTCTATACCCAATTGTTGGGGAATGACAGTATATAGATCTTTAACATCTATGACCAGAAATATAAAGTCCTCATTATAAGTTGATATTTTCCAAAAAACTCCAGGAATCCTTACATATTTGTGGTTCATCTTGTATAAGGGGTTTAAGTATGCTATCCACATATTTTGCACATGCAAAAGTGATGGACCCTCGTCCATCCACAATAGGCCTGAACGGAGGGTCAGTCATAGATTTATGCAGTTTTGGAGAACCAAAAATCATTGGAATCCTTGGGGCTGGCATAGAAAGGAATTGAAGAGTATCATTATCTATGCTACCTTCTAAAAACAAGTCATCAAGAACACCTCTGATCTTCTTATATGCCAAATGGACTTCATTTAAACTAGCAGCCATGTATGCTTCAGATTGTAAATAATTGACCATCTTATTTTCATATTGGTATTTGTCCATAAACACTAGACCCCGACCTTTATCAGGCTTCATGACTCTAATTTGACATTGATTCAAAAGAGAAATGAAGTCTAACTCACTTTTGGAAATATTACAATTCCCAGTTCTAACATGCTTGTGGGAGTCTAATCTTGCCCTTAAATCTATTTCACATAACTTCTCAAATGTGTTAAGTATGCAATATAGTGGGGGATTAAAAATACTGGACACCCTCTGTGTGTTAAGAAGTGTGGGGGTGTTCCCCATATTAAAAGCTAACTTCAACTTGCGCACAAAAAGTTTAAGGTCAACAACAATTTTAACCAAGTCAGCCCTCTTATTGGGTACAAAGGACAGTCCTTTAGAAAGAAAATTAAATCAATGGTTGATCTATTGTTAATACAGTATAGTTATATATTTTGAAGTCCCCTTGTTGGCAAATTAGGACTCTTGGTCCTTCAGATACTGGTGCTATCACCTCCTCTGTTGATTCGTTCGAGTTCTCCGTTGCACCTGATTCCTGTTGTTGGAACGTATATTGTTGTTGTTCCGCCTGATCACAACCCTCTGAAAACCCTGCTCATCTTCGGGGTTAATGGGGGCTCCCTCTGTTTTTGGTTGTTTCCTTGTATATTATTATTAACATTATTTCTAATCCGCTCGCTCCTTTGAACAGGAACAGATTCTTGATTATTTGAATCATCAGTGTCATGATAACTCACACCCCTACTGGTGTCTTGTTGGACATTTGATATAATGTTGGGAACCAAAGGGGGAGGGGGTTAGGCCTTATTATTTAAATAATCATTAACATCTCTATCCATTTTCCGTTTTTTATTTGCTACTAATTTACTTATGGAAGCCTCAATGCTGGTGAATATTCTTATATAATCATATTTGTATCTTATAAAGTCCACATCCCCCTGTAAACAACTTTTGAGTTGTTCTAAATCCTCTTTTAAGCCAACAATTTCAATGTTATAATAGTTAATGAGGGAGAGTAGAAACTCAAAGCCTTGCCTATCGAACAAGGCAAGTAATTCCTGATGGTATGCAGAATTATCAATCAATCCAGCAGGGTAACGCCATTGGCGCAACCCTTTCGGTAATACTTTCTTTGTAATACATTCTTGGAGGTAAGCCACCTCCAGTTGCAGTTTTCTACATCTGAAGAAGGTAGGACACTGATCCTACCAAAAGCACTCAGTTTATTGTGTTAGTGAATTGTATTTCATTATTAAATTGCGTATATTGGAAAGTTATCGGTCCTACGACTCTGCTTAAAGTGCTGCTTGCCGTTTTTGGTCCCATTAGCTGCACTATGCATAAGCTGCATGAAATAGTTGGTAATATTAAACATGGTGCTAAAGGTGGCCTCTAGCTGTACTCTAGAGCTAGGAATGGGCAGGCATTTCAGCACTTTCTTGGCTAGTTTTCTCTGAAGATGGTCGATGTGGGTGGCAAAGTTCAAGGCCCTAACTGCATAGGTTCCAATAAGCATATGCCACTTTCCCTTCCTGCCCATTGCATTAGACTCCTTGGTGGGAGGATGGACAGTAGCTGTATCATTTGTCTGCTCATTTTTAGTTGCTGCCACCACAGTAATGGACTCGACCAAAACTTTCTGCTCTCAGTGGTCTGAGGATTTTGTCTGGATTGCTAGGACAACTTTCAGATGCATTTGGTTTTTGCCATGCTCAACTGGTGACCAGGTTAGTAAGGCAGTTTGCTGGAAGAACAATCCAGGAAGTAGAGGGTGCTGAGCAATATGCCTTGAAGAGGACCTCCTCATTCTGAAAGGGTGGGACTGTGGTCCAGGTTCCACTCTGCTACATGAGCTCCAGGATCTCACTGAAACTAAGGTCTTCAGGAGGGGACAGGACAGAACTCTCTCAGTCATCCACGTCCATGTCAAAAGTGACTCACTTATTAGGGAAGTCAAAGTGCCTTCTCTTATGCATCTTCTTTTTTGGAATATCAGATGTGGTGAATCTGAATCCTCAGAGGACTGGTTCTGCACGGGAGCAGTTTTTTTGAGGCTATTCTCTTCGCTCTGACCCTGAGAAGCATGAGGGTTGTTGAGGCAAAGACTGAGGGGTGTCCTGGGTTTGGAGAGGTTGAACACACTGGAACCTCAAGTTACAGTGAGACACTCAGCACCAAGTAGACTGGGATGCAGCACCCTCTACCTGCATTTAAGTGCATTGCAAGAGAAGCTGTCGCACAAACACACAATGCTTCCACATGTGGATATAGATCAGCAGAAAAATCCAAACTAGACATGATATATTGTTTTGATGATGTGCACAACTTGTATTGCTATGCAAATTACACAGCAAATAAAGTTAACCTTTTATTTGAGGTCATATTTTTGTCTGTTTTTTACTTGAAACCCTGACCACTGTACAATTCATTGCGCTTGCTAATAAGAATAGGTTATTTATTAATTGCTACAAAACTGTCTATAGAGAAAGAATCTTCTGTGACTAATCAATATCATTATGTACATGCATGACTCATCTTCCCCCCTGAGAATATACAAATGAGTCAAATTCCATATCGGGTGAGTAGCTGTCAGATAAGATGCACAAATTGTCCATTTCATAAAAAATGTGTCATTGCATATTTTTTCTCTTACAGAAGCTAAACAGTTGTTTACAAAGCAACAAACATAAATATTTAATAAAAGCCACTATGAACAATGCCACAGATGCTGCATGCAACCAGAGAGCAGAAAAGAATAATTTTATATTATTCAAAACAAAAGGTTTGTAGTATGGTTATTTCAATTCTGCATATTTAAGATACATTTTATCGGTCATGTTGACTAGCCAGTGAATTGAGGACCCAACAGGGACCCGTGCTAATAGTGAGAAGGGTATATGTACCACTACTGGCCAGTGTGTACTGCCCCAGATGGAGTATGATGACAGAAGAAGAGGAGCCTACCCTAAAAGAAGTAAGAATAGCACTAAGAAAATCAAATCAGAGAAAACAGCAGGCTCAGATGAGGTCACAGCAGATATGATAAAGATGCTGGGTGAGATAGGGGAGAAATGGCACCTGAGCGTATTCATAGCAGTGTGGAGAGAAAACCATATGCCAACTGACTGGAGAATAAGCCTACTTCTGCCAGTGTACAAGAGCAAAGGGGACATCCACAACTGTGGACAGTACAGAGGTATCAGACACCTGTCATTTTGTGTGAAAGTTCTGGAGAAGCTGATTGATAAATGGATATGCAGAGTAGTAGAAAGTAAGATGGAAGATGAGCAGAATAGAAAACTGCCAAATTCAGATCAGGATACAGCACAACTGACCTGATGTTTGCAGTAAGACAAATAGTTGAGAAGAAGCTAGAGATGAGGGAAGAGTCTCACTGGACATTCCTAGACTTGGAGAAAGCATATAACAAGGTTCCAAGAAAGCTGATTTGAGAAGTACTGAGGTGATTCAAAGTCCCAAAAACATTGGTAGAATTAGTGCACGCTATATACAAGGACCTAATGGCTCAAGTATGAGCAGTGTTTGATCTCCCAGAGGGGTTCCTAGTAGGAGTGGGTGTGCACCAAAGTTCAGTTCAGAGCCTACTGCTGTTCATACTGGTGGTGGACTACAGTAGCGAAAAGGTCAATGGGACAGATCAATCAAGTTGCTGTATGCAGACCATTTAGCGGTACAGACAGACTCTGAGCAAGAACTTCACAAAAGATAGGTACAGGGAATGCAAAACAGAAGGCATATAGGATGGAACTAAATAAAGATAAAATAAGACAGATGTGATAAAAGCAATGTGCAGTATTAGAACAGATTAGGATCTATCATGCACTACTGTAAATAATAAACTAAAAATATCAGCACAGGTAGAAAAACTTACAAGACATGTAGATAAATATAAAGGAAAAGTGCAAAATAAGCAATCTATTGATGACCCAAAAAGGTTTTATAGACAACTGGGAAACAAGGCAAAAGGAAATGAAACACCACCAAAAAAGAAGAAATAGATACATTTTGGAGAAATATCTATGAAGATCCTATGGAACATAAATATGCTTAAAGGATAGAAGTAAAAGAAAGAATTAGAAGTTCAAATGTTCAGGATATGAAATGGGATGAAGTAACAGCCAGAGAGATTGAAACAAAGTTAAGAAAAGTTCCTAATTGTAAAACCCCAGGCACAGATGCAGTACCTCACTTCTGGCTGAAAGTATTAACATCTTTACATGAAGATTTAGCCATGAGTAAGAACTATTTATATATGCACCCTGAACTAACACCGACCTGGTTAACAACAGGAAAAACAATACTCCTACTAAAGAGTGAACCTGCAAGATATCCTAAAAACTATAGACTAATAACTTGCCTTTTGATGAAGTATAAACTATATACAGGAATTGATGCCAACAGAGTTTATAGTCCTTTAGAGGGTAACTCACTCATGGCAATAGAACAAAAAGGTAACAAAAGAAAGTCATATGGAACAAAGGATCATTTGTTGTTAAAGTCATAATGGAGAACTGTAAGAAGGGGAAGAATGGAAGTATGGCATGGATAGACTACAAAAAAGGATTTGATAGTATTCTACATTCATGGATAAAAGAGTGCTTAAAATTGTACAAGATATACCCTATACTGATCGATTACATTACACAGACCATGAAACAGTGGAAAACCTATTTGCAGTTAAGCCATAATAAAGGACAAATTATTATGCCAGGGATAAAAATTCAAAGTATATATTCCAGGGTGACTCTCTGTTATTGCTGCTCTTTTATCTTGCCCTTAACCCATTAAGCTGTCTACTTAACAGATTAGGTCATAGCTACAATTTGGCTCCCAGAAAACAACAAAGTATAAAGACTTTGCATCTTCTTTTTTTTTGTAGATGATTTAAACTCTATAGTTCATCAGATGAGGAACTGAAAGCACAACTGCAAGTGGTCAAAACTTTTTCAGATGATATACGAATGTCATTTGGTGTTGAAAAATGTACAAAAGCAACCTTTAAAGCAGGAAAGCAGCAGGAACCAGGAAAACATCAGTTTGAGACAGGAATGTGATATGAAAGAACTTGAGCAAGACAGAGTGTATAAATATTTGAGAATTGATGAAGGATCAACAATAAAGCATGAACAAATTTGAATAAAA
This sequence comes from Protopterus annectens, assembly GCF_019279795.1. Taxonomy (NCBI): domain Eukaryota; kingdom Metazoa; phylum Chordata; order Ceratodontiformes; family Protopteridae; genus Protopterus; species Protopterus annectens. The sequence continues at coordinate 826,051,214 of NC_056727.1, read as the reverse complement.
TTAATACTTAAAACAATGTTGACATCTTGTAATAAAGTTCAAGCTATAAACCAATTTATTCTTCATGTCCTAACTTACAGTTTTGGAGTGAATGAATGGTCCCAAAAGGTGTTGGATCACTTGGAGAGGAAAACAAGAAGGATGTTTCATGCTCATCAAATGATTTATAAAGAATCAGTGCATACCAAGACTATATGGGCCCCATTCTGAAGGAGGTATGGTCCTTCTCAAAATTGATTACATGTATATATCTGCAATTGTGGGACTGCATACATATCTGCTGACCTCACAAGACCCAAATGTAGTGAAAGTTTTAAAACATGAGGAGAATAAGTCTAAGATATCTTCCCTGCTTAGTTTAGCAGAAGCATATTGGTGTCAAGTGGGAATGGAAATCAAACCAGAAGTAGACAAAAATTAGGTAGCAACTGAATGTGCCAAAATCAAAAGAAAGAATATAAGGTGAAGGATCAGACGAGAAGGCAAGAAATGTGGAAAATGCATAAATAGAGTTGCGAGTATAGAAAACTCTTGGCACAACCTCATGTTGATCAGGACTGAACACAGGAATGGTTAAGGAGAGGTGAATTTAAACCAAAAGATGAAAGGTAAATATTAGCAGCCCAAGACAGTGGACTACATACATGTTGGTTTACAAAGTCTATTGAACATGTGGGTGAAACAGACAAATGTAGGTTTTATAAAACAGAATTAGAAACAGTCACACATTTTATTGCTGGTTGTGATATACTAATGGCAAAAGGACTGTATACTGCAAGGCATAATAATGTGGCAAGTCTGTTGCATCAGGGATTGTATAAACATTATTAATACTGAAGTAGCTGAAAAACAATGGAAACATGAGCCACAAAGCATTATAGAAAATGATGTTTATATCACATGGGATAACCCATTATCAACAGTTCAAACAATAGATGTGAGAAAACCAGATATATTGGTCAATGAAAAGAAGACAAAGGTAGCATTGATCACTGAAATGACTACACCCAGTGACTACAGTATCTTGTGTACAGATAGATACAAAGTCATAAAATATCAGGATTTGCAGGCAGAAACAAGAGCAATGTGGAAGAAAGATACCCAGACAGCTCCAATAGCAGTAGGTGCAATGTGCCTTATAAGAAAGAATTTACAATCCTGTTTCGATATGTTACCGATACATGTAACTATGAATGCAACTATATGAATTGCAGGAGAAGTCATTACTGGTCACATTGCAGGTGCAGCGAAGAGTACTTTTGCCTAACATCAATGATTGAAACAATACTAATTTCACGAACTTTAATCATACTTTGACATGGGAATGGGGTCCAATCCCATCATGGTATTAGAAACCCAAAAGACTTGGAGAAATTAAAAAAAAGAGAGACGCTAGATAAGACAGTGGTAATTGCAGCACATTGGGGAAATCAGAAGAAGTTGAGAAATGAAATAGAAGGGAAGATAGTGGAACAGATTAACAGCTTCAAGTATCTGTGAGGGGTGGTTGAGAAGAAGGGAAGTCTGAATGAAGAGGTCAAAGCTAGAATCACAGGGGCTGCAGCCAACTGGAACAGTGTCAGGTGTAGTGTATGACAGAAGAATGCCAAAGAAATTGAAAAAGTAAGGTGTACAAAAAAGTGGTGTGACCAGTACTACTGTATGCTACAGAAACCTGGGCAGTAAAGGCAGAGCAGATGAGGAAGCTAGAGGTGATGGAAATGAAGTACTTGAGAAGGGTGGTAGGATGCACACAGTTGGACAAAGAAATGAGGATATGAGAGCAGAAGCCAAACTAGATCCAGTTGCAGAAATGATCAAAGAGAACAGATTAAGTTGGTTTGGGCACATGTGCAGAAAAACAGGAGACAATATGGTGAAGAAAATTTGGAACAGACAGGAAGAAGGTATGAGAAAACGAGGGTGTCCAGCAAAGAGGTGGATGTATTGTGTGAGACTATCTGCAACAATCAGGTATGACTATCGAAAAAGGCAGGAGTGTGGCATTGAATCAAGAGAGATGTTGGCAGTTAACACAACACCCTAACCCGGTGTAGAAAAAGGGGGGGTTGATGGTGGCTGATAACGATGATGATGCATATTTCTATATCATTTAAACGGGTCTATATTACTACAACAAACGCTTAAATGTTCGAATCTGTAAAGGTCGACCTTTACAGATCAAACACTTAAATATTCAAAATAGTAAAAAAGTAAATAAAAAAAAATACATAGAAAAGGTTTAGGCAAGCCCCCCTGCACCCCCCACACCCCCGCTACTTAACTATACCAACTCCGAGATCGCACTTCAGTGAACTACAGTGCGGAAATGGGAAATTTCCCATTCCCTACACTGTAGCATGATCTTGGAGTTGGTATATTAAAGTAGGGGTGTGTGGGGGGCACAGCCCCCCACATGGGGGGGTGCAGGGGGTTTGCACCCCTGCTTAAACCCTTTAGTTTTTTTTTTTATGTTGTGTATTTTTTTTTTAATTTTTGTAAAAATTCGACCGCTTAGCTGTTCGATCTGTAAAGGTCAACCTTTAGAGATTCGAACATTTAAGCAGTCATGCATCTATTATAGACCCATTTAAACCTTATGCACAAGATTTTAGTTCCGTCCTTGTATAGTGAGTAACATCTATCACCTGTTAATTATGTTATATAGTTGTGGAAAGTTTTTATGTCATTGTGATTTACACCAGATGTATTACTAATTTTACAGTACAAGTTACAGGGCCATATTCCAAAAGAGTTGCTCCCAGTGTAAGTCTGCCCTAATTCAGAAAGACCTGCTGTCAGTGTTAAGTGATTTACTTTAGTGTAAGGCCTGTCTATAAACAGGCTTACTACAGGGACCAGATTCAAAAACGATAAAACATTTTTCAATGTTTTTTAATACTCTCAATATTTCTTCACATTACATGCAATGTTTTATATACATGTTTTATATACATGCTAACATTAACCTTCATGGCCATGCATTGCTGTTTCTACACTTATTAGTTTTTGCGTTTTTGTTTTTGCTTAGACATTTATTCTATTATGCACTTTACTAAGCATTTATTATGCAGTGTATTATGTGTTTTGACCTCACCTTTAACTCACACTATATTATATAGTCGCGTTTTGCGAGTCTTATACGCACAAGCAGTTTACATATATATAAAAGAAAAGCTGGTTCCTCCTGCATGATGATTTTATATATATATATATATATATATATATATATATATATATATATATATATATATTTTTTTTGTTATAATGTTTTTATTCCATTCTATTTTATATCTGCTGATATTGATCTTGATCATCGCATTTTTTCAGCCTTCACAGATTTTTTGAGTTGTTACAGTATACATGTTAATTGGTCAAATACCGTTTGACCACTATATTAGATACATTTTGTATTTAATGAATAATTCGCCAGAGTGGGTGCTCTATGCATTCTTGTATGTGCCTTAGTAGTTTTCATGACACGTGGTCATGACATATGGTTTTATGCACAGAGTTTTTAGAACATCATATACTGGTCAACATCAGTTTTTAGTTCATTTTAAAATCCTTAATTACGGGCTTTTTAGAATGCTTTATTCTATGCCTTTATGTAAACATGCTGTTGAATACAATGATTTGTTTTAATGCTTTGTTTTACTTTAAACTACTTGATTGCTTGATTATTTGATTATTCAATTAAAGGAAGGGTTTTTAGTATATATATATATATATATATATATATATATATATATATATATATATATATATATGCATAACTTGTTGAATGTATTTATTATGAATCTGAAGAAGCGTGCTTGATGCACATGAAAGCGCTTGTCCGTTAATAAACTATTCCATTTATTGTGGTGGTCAGACTCCATTGTTTTTACCTCATTTGTCTACTTTCCTGTACTTTTAGAGTAGACCTTCAGGAAACAGCGATTTTGTGTTTTATCGATTTTGCTGCTTTACTTTTTATCGCTGCTTCCACATGATGGATAATACTACAGTCGAGTTGGATTACGTACCAGAAAAAACAGACCTGAAGAGGAGATGGGATATACTTATGGAGAAGAGAGATAACCCCTTCTTATCTATGGAACTCTCTTCGACAGGTATAAGTAATACCAATACCAACAATGACAATTTATATGACTTTAATGTGTTACTAAAAGACTTGGAGAATACCCTTTATAAACTACAAAGGTTTATCTGGCAGAGAAGACACTTAGAAGCTTGTTTACATTTTAAAGTCGTACCGAGAGGCATGAGGGTCCTCTGCATGCCAACCTATGGCAATAGCCACCCGGACCTGTTAAAGAGGTGGCAGCAGATGAATCTAGATTTGAGTTACAATTACATGAGGTTACTAATTGACTATTTCACTCCGACAGAGAATGAGCTTAATAGCAAGGCAGAAACCTTGTACAATGATATTGTTTCAAAATTTAAAGGGTCTATGTTTGAACAACGGCTTGACATTATACTAAACCAAACCTCTTCCTATGGGGAGAGACTCCAACAGATAAAGCTGTGTAAATTGCAAAGAGACTATTTTGACTTAACTAACAGTCAAGTTTTTGTTTGGCCAAGGTATAGAAACAACAGAGACAATGACTCAGTGCCTCTTGTGACCAATACTCACACACGCAATGCTTTATCAGATGCACAAGACATTTCTCCTTTAAATTTACCAGCCTCGGTACACAGTACCTCTACGTCATCAGCAGGAATTGCCGTTTCCTCTACTCAAGAAACAGATAATACACCACCACCGAACCAGTTGGCTTTGCAACGCTCTACCACACAGAGTTTAGGAGCTAAACCAAAAATAGCCCAAAGTAATATAGAGCGTTTTTTACCGCTCCCAGTGTACAACCAGAATGCTATGAGAGGCAGGTCCAACAGCAGAGGGAGGTCGAAAAGGAAGTATTCAGGAGAACAACAGGACTGCAGAGGACGCATGAGGGATGGAGCAACCTAGTAGTCAATCTCTCCAGATATATATTGTCGCAAACAGAAAACGACTTGTTGAATCGTGGACTTAATTACATTCCTGCTCAGGTCAGTAATTTATCTGAAGTCCTCATAGACTTGAGACTTTTCGTATGTAATATATCTTTGAAACTGTTTTTTAACAAGAACAACAAAACTGACAATGCCACCAACAATGCTGTAAACACTGTCTTTAAAAGGAAGAGTGCTTTCATGCCAGTACCACCCCCTGTGGCAGAATGTTTTTTAAAAATCTGTGAAGGAGAACTCTACAAATATTATTATGATCATAAACACACTGCAATGTTTTTTAATATGTGCACCAAAGAATGGGACAGCATTTACTCCTTGAAATGAGCCAGCAATTTAACTGTAAAATCGGCTGATAAAGGAGGAGCCATAGTATTACTTGATATTGATGTATATATTAATAGCATGTTGGAATTATTGAATGAAACTGCAACTTACAAACCAATTAGTCATGCTGAATTTGAGAAGGTTATCTACACAGTGCATCAAGAGCTTTATGAATTTGTAATGTGTAGACAGATAGATTATGACCTATATCAGTATTTCTTTATAGAAAAGCCTAAAATACCTTACATAAAAGGTTTACCCAAAATACATAAGGGCCTTTTTCCACCTCCCATGAGACCCATCGTGATTGGTAAGGGCTGGGTCACTGAAACACTATCTGTGTACTTAGAAAAGAAACTCAGACCTCTGGTTTCCGAAACTAGCTCTATTTTAAAAGATACATATGAGCTTTTAGAGTGCTTGGACAATTTTACCAATGATCTAACTGAAGAATATATTCTTGTCACTCTAGATGTGAAGAACTTGTTTACTTCAATACCGAATATTTTCGGATTAGAAGCTTTGAGGCTTTTTATTAACAGCAGTCATAAGTTCACTACAAGTGAAGAAACTTTATTATGTGCAATCATGGAATTAGTACTTACAAATAATGTTTTCATGTTTAGAGACAAGTTATATTTACAGCAGTGGGGGGTGGCTATGGGCACCCCCTGCGCAAAAACTTATGCTAATTTAGTGATGTTACATTGGGAGAAGACTTACCTTTTTAGTCATGACTGCTTTAAGAAAATCAGCCTTTACAAAAGGTTCGTAGATGATGTACTTTTATTTTGGCATGGCACCATAGATGAGCTCCTCACTTTTGTTCAATATTTAGAATCCACTACGGAGTTTTTAAAATTCACAGTTAACCATTCACTTTATAGTATAGATTTTCTGGATATAACCATCTCCAAGGGTTCACGACATACTATTGAAACAACTATTTTTAGGAAAGAATGTTGGAGGAATACACTACTCCAATACAACAACATGCACCCCAGGTTTATTTTTGACAGTATAGTCAAAAGTCAGTTCATTAGAATTAAAAGACTATGCAAAACAGAGGATGAACTACACAAACAGGGTGACTTCTTGGAAGACTGTTTCATCAACAGGGGTTATAACCCAGAAAAGATACATGACATCAAGGAAAACTCTATACATGAGACAGCTGCGAAAAATACAAGTGTTAATACAAACAAACACTATAGATACACCAAGAGAACTTTTGACAACTCCATAGTGAGACTCAATTTGAGATACACTAGTGACATTAAACACATTAGAAATGTTTTTCTTAAGAATTGGCATATTCTCTTAACAGATGTACAGATAGCAGAGTTAGTAGGACCCACACCTTCTTTTACTTATCACAACAGTAAGAATTTAAGTAGGTTATTGTGCATTGAACAACCCAATTCAAATAGGAAAGTCAGATCTTATAAGGATAAGAGACTAGGTACGTTTCCCTGCACGAAATGCAGTATATGCAATATGATCACTACTGACCAATTGTTTCAACATCCTACTTTAACTTTTAAGTTTGAACCACATTTTTTTGCCACCTGTGAGGACAAGAATCTGATATATTTGGCAGACTGCCAAATATGCAGAGCCTTCTATATAGGAATGACCACCAGAACTTTGAAAGAGAGGATACAGGAACACGTTCAATACATAAAGAAATGTGACATAAAAAATGCACTAGCCAAACATATTATGAACAACATAGGACATTTTTTTGTTTTTAGAGTGCTATAGATCATTACACCTTGTGCCAGAGAGGGGGACATCTTTAATGATCTAGAGAATGTAGAGCTTTCCTGGATTCTCAAGCTTAAGGCTCAATATAACCCAGGTCTGAACCAGTATGTGAGTGTAAGGGCTCCACTGAAAGCACGTAGCATTAAGTGAAGATCCCCTACAGAGACTTTGAACGCACAATATGTCCTTCATTAATTAGGTATTTCAGTAGTTGTAATATGCCTTTATACAATAAGTACAGCCTGTTTAACCACCCCAGTGGGTCACTTATCTATATCATAAGCTTAATACTTTAGCGTTCCTTCATTTTGAACATGTTCACATTTGAGTTCTACTTTTTACTTCTACTTATACATATATATTTACATTCAACATGATGTTTGCAATACAGCTAGTCTATTTATTCATACATTTCATTAACATCATGCATTTATATCATGCATTCACAATTTCATTCATTTATTCGTCCATTTTATCTATTAATCAATTTGTCAATTGATTCATCAATTTATTTATTTATTTATTTATTTATTCATCTATTTATTCATTCATATTAGTATTTAATCATTTTTGTCATACTGAGGTTTTTAGATTCATAGACTTTTATACATACACACTTTTATAGAATGAGAATTTTACTATATACATACATACATATATATTTTTCAATGTTTTTTAATACTCTCAATATTTCTTTGCATTACATGCAATGTTTTATATACATGTTTTATATACATGCTAACATTAACCTTCATGGCCATGCATTGCTGTTTCTACACTTATTAGTTTTTGCGTTTTTGTTTTTGCTTAGACATTTATTCTATTATGCACTTTACTAAGCATTTATTATGCAGTGTATTATGTGTTTTGACCTCACCTTTAACTCACACTATATTATATAGTCGCGTTATGCGAGTCTTATACGCACAAGCAGTTTACATATATATAAAAGAAAAGCTGGTTCCTCCTGCACGATGAGTTTATATATATATATATATATATATATATATATATATATATATATATATATATATATATATATTTTGTTATAATGTTTTTATTCCATTCTATTTTATATCTGCTGATATTGATCTTGATCATCGCATTTTTTCAGCCTTCACAGATTTTTTGAGTTGTTACAGTATACATGTTAATTGGTCAAATACCGTTTGACCACTATATTAGATACATTTTGTATTTAATGAATAATTCGCCAGAGTGGGTGCTCTATGCATTCTTGTATGTGCCTTAGTAGTTTTCATGACATGTGGTCATGACATATGGTTTTATGCACAGAGTTTTTAGAACATCATATACTGGTCAACATCAGTTTTTAGTTCATTTTAAAAGCCTTAGTTACGGGCTTTTTAGAATGCTTTATTCTATGCCTTTATGTAAACATGCTGTTGAATACAATGATTTGTTTTAATGCTTCGTTTTACTTTAAACTACTTGATTGCTTGATTATTTGATTATTTGATTATTCAATTAAAGGAAGGGTTTTTAGTATATATATGCATAACTTGTTGAATGTATTTATTATGGATCTGAAGAAGCGTGCTTGATGCACGTGAAAGCGCTTGTCCGTTAATAAACTATTCCATTTATTGTGGTGGTCAGACTCCAGTGTTTTTACCTCACCAGATTCAAAAACACCTGCTCTCAGCCAGCTCTCAGTGAAAGTTGTCACTTGATCCAAGTATAAGCAGATAACTGTAATATAAACTGTATATTGTTAAAATATAATTATACAATGTAAGCAAATTTAACATGTAGACCCTTGCTGTGCATTAACTTCATCTAGTCAAATATATGCTTGCCTGTGCTGGACTGGAAATTAGTTGATAACATCCCCCTCCCCCAACTGAGTTGTCCTTTCATTCTAAATACCACTTATTAAGTTGGCCACTGTCCTTTCTCTTGGCCAGTACATAATACTGCATATGCCAGTTACTAAGTCTTTCTGGCTAACAGGTTTCTGCATTCCAGAAATGAAAGAAAATCTGTTCTACTCTGCTAATTGTTTTGTATTGGCTATAAACTGATTACTGTCTGTTATAATCTGACCTGACTGTTGAAGCCCGCTATCCAAAAAGAGTAGAATGCTAATGCAGAATAGAGAAAAGGCATGGAAAGAATAGCAGAAATATACAACACTGCAATATCTTGAAAACTTCAGAATGCTTCGTTATCATACTAAAAGCAAATTAATGAAGACAAAAACTATAATACAACAACTTTCAGAATAATTGTAAACAGAACTCTAATAAATTCTGGACAGCCATTTTGCATCCTGGCATAAAATTAACCCTAATCCCCCCAATTACTCAACACTCAAAACTGCACTACAAGTCAACTTTTATTTTATAGATAGTATAGCATCTCTAACCAAGGATTTCCCAACATCTATTCCCTTCCCTGCCCAACAGCCAGATATCACCACATCCATTTTCACCTTCAAACCTGTGCCCACATCCTATATAAAACTGCTCTTAAACAAACTTAAACCATGCTGTTCTTCAGCTGATGGCCTTCCAAGCGCTTACTTTAAAATAGCAGCCAATAGCATTGCTTACCTTGTCTCAATCATTATAAACAGGTCTGTCCGGGAATCCCACGTTCCTTCTCTCTGGAAAAAGTCACACATTAACCCTCTGTACAAAACAGGAAATTCAACAGACATTACTAATTTTATACCTATAGCAATCTAATCCCTCTCTCTAAAATACTTGAAAAATGTATTCAAAAACAATTGCTAATCTTTCCTGAAGAACTCCTTTCCTCCTCACAACATGGCTTCCATCCTTCCCATAATACTAACAATGCACTTGTAACCTGTATAGATACTGTCATTGAAGCTAGGGATAACAAAAAACTAATCTTCTCCTTATTTCTTGATTTGTCTAAGCCTTCAACACAGTTTGTCACAGCAAACTTCTATTCAGATGTCCTCATTAGGTCTGTCTCAGCCCACCCTTCTATGGTTCATAAGCTACCTATCCAACAGGTATCAGTCAGCAAAATGGCACCCAACTTTCTCTCCATACCTCCCAGTCACCACCGGTGTACCACAGGGCTTTATCCTTGGTCTCCTCATCTTTAATATTCTCACCAGTACAGTATGCAGAGGAATCCACATTCATTTGCACATCTGTCTACACAGTCCACTTCCAAAAAAATACTCAGGACGCTTTAACAGCAGCTGAAACATAGCTTTGTAACTCACAACTCATGCTCAACATAAAAAAAAAAAAAATGACTACTTTTCCCCAAAAAATCCCTCTCCCATGAAAAAAAAAACAAAATTTAAAGTCCTCTCTCTTGATAATACTACAATTGAAGTCACTTCTCATACAAATTATCTTACAATCAACCTGCATAAAGAAAATTGCATAAGAAAAATTCATCAAAAACTAGGGATTCTTTACAGAGCCAAAAACTCCCTCACCTAGGCAACTAAAACCACACTTGATGCTACTTATCTCCTCCCCAATCTTCTATATGGTGCTCCCATCCTTACTAACCTTCAGGCTTCACAAATATTAAAACTTGACCAATGCTGTAACAAAGTTGCTAAATTTGCAGTAGCACTAAAATGTATAAATTGGTTAGAACTACCCTATCATATTTATTCCACGTTACCCCAATTGTAAGTGGTTTGGTGAGTGAAGATCACAGAGGTAAGGGTCTATGGTAGTCAATACTGACCTCCTCTGTCCGGTAAGGACATGGATGCCACCCCAGGAGTGAATTTGCTGTCACCCATCCATTGATCTAGGCTGCGTTTGAAGAGGGTCAGGGAAGGGCTCTGTTTCACATGAACTGGAAGCTTGTTCCAGAGAAGGGCAGTCTCTGGGAGATGTATCTATCTCTCCAGTATGACCTGTTTATGTCAGAGGCTAGGCTAAGATCCCTGGAGTGAGTAACCCTCATCCAGTTTGATTTACAAATGCGTAGCATTTCTACCAGGGCCGCCTCAAAGACTGCCCTGTAAGCTAAGCACAGGTCACCCCTTAGCAACCTGTAGGAGACAGTATACAGTGACAGGGCTTTCAGTCTTTCCATGTAATACTTGTTTTGTGTACCTTGTAATTTCTTGGTAAGAAGCCTCTGTGATGTCTCCAATTGTTGCAGGTGTCTGGTGAGGTACATGCAAAAGGGAGCATTGTACTCAGTTACTGGTCTGATGAGGGACAAGTATAATGGAATTATAACATCCTTAGATCTGGATGTGATGCCTTTACTTATGAGATGTGCCACAGAAGGATTTCCTTGCTACTGTGGATATGTGGTGGCCAAAGTTTGAATTGTTATCATCTGGAGTACCTAGATCATGTACCACTGGGTCTACGCTTAAGGGCTGCTATCTATAATGCAATTAGCAGGGATGTCAGCTTTCCCAAATGGAATAATGCATTTTTGTATTGTCTGCCTTAACCCTATGAAATGGTTGGTGCCAAACCAAGGATTAACACTAAATGCGAAAAAAAAATTCATGATTAATTCCTTTGGGAAAGCTGATTCTTAAAATGTTTGGTAATACTTTGTAGCTTTTCTTCATGGGCCTCTGCTGAAAATGGGATTTTACACAGAAGTACTTTCCTGGTAATCAAATGCTAATAAATAAATAAATATATTAACAAATTATCAACATTCATTACACAAATAATATAAATAAAAGTGCCAAACTTGTTTAATGCTAAAATGGACTTGAACAAAATAAAGTTCAATTATAGCAGATTCTTATGCATAAGATTTCAACTTGAGAATAAAGTTCTCAAAACTCAACAAAGTTTTGACATCAAAAGCACAGTTTAGCAAAGATGACCTGGTTATGCACAGAAACAATTCATCACTCATGCCAAAGTAAAGCATCTCTCATTTGGTAGCTACTTGAAATTAAAGTTAATTTGGATACCAAGCTAGCTATATCTCAACAAAATTTATTGACCAAAAGCTGAATCAACCTGGAACAAAAGGGGAACAATTTGACAAATTAAATGGTCTATCTTGTCTAGTGCATTGGTTCAGAGAAATGAACAACTGATGAAACAACCATGCAATACATTGTTTGGTAAGGTTGCTTATTTCAGCCACAGGACTTTCTAAAAGACTGCAGGTCTCCTGCAAGCCACAAACACACCAGCATGAGACAAACACAACAGAAGGTAGCTCAAATGGGAGAACTGGCAAGAAGAGCCCGCAACCAACCCAGATCGGAAATTCAAACAATCCCTCTACCATTTTCTGAAGTCTTTGTAGCAAATCAGGCAAGAAACATAATAAAGCAAAAAATCACATACTAAAACTGGCATAAAACTAAACTACTCATAAATATTGGTAACCAAAACAGGATAAAATTAAATGCGACCATTTTGGATCCTTCTTTGCAGTTTGCTGTTTGTTTGCTACCTCATTCCTTTTATGCAGAATCAGATATGAATCCTATATGTTGCATTATTAGGAATAAATCATATATACTCTACAGACTAAGAATGAATCATATAACAGCAAGTACTCAATTATAAAGTCTACATTACTCTGTAAGAACAGGGAAACAAAAAGCTATGAAATTGACAGAGAGATGGACATTGACAGACATATGGGTAAAGTGCTACATAATCTTTCTTGATGAATATTTCCAAGAGTTCAAAACTTAGTGTAGGTATAATACAACAATGCCAAATGCAAATGTGCTAGTGCTTGAGAATAGGAAAAGGTCATAGCAACATTCAGTTGAGTCTAATTTGCCGAATAGGTCAAGCAGAAAAGTAAGTTCTGTGTCAGGAAACATCCAGCAGCAGAACAAAGGAAGAAAATGCACTGTTTGTAGTATTCTAATGAAGTCTGCTATGAAGAACATGTCCTGAATGTTTAATTTTGAAAACTAAAATGCTGAAGACTAAAGAAAATCAGAGCACACAGTATTTTGCTAGAATATGTATTGTTATAGACTCTTGAGGTACTGGCCAATTACAGCTTAGAGCTCCCATGGAAATTTTGACAAATCCACGTATTAACTGTTCTTTTAACTAAAAGACTGTTAACACAAACCAGCATATGAAAATATTCATCCATGTTCAGTAAATGCAGAATTCAGATTAGGTCTTAAGAGAGGTACAGCTCACACAAGAAACAATGACTTAAGTCAGTACACACAGTGGATTGGAGTTTTGTACATAAACAAGACAGCACCCCCCCCCCCCCCAATTCACTTAAATGCAAATGCTCACAAACCATTGGATGACTTTTATAATAGCCAGTCAAACCACAAAACTAGACTTTGGAAGTGAGAAGAATCCAGAATATTCAGAGAAAAGAATGAAGAGAAAAAGGATAACATGCAAATGTGGGACACATAGAAGCCAAGGCCAGAATCAAAACTTAGATCTTAGAGCTATGAGACAGTATAATTATGTCCATCTTTATTGCAGTAGCTCAAAGTCTGGGAACAGATTCAGTGCATCAAAGCAGTTGGTCAGGGGAACAGGATATAGCAAGCTTTCCTATCCTGGATGGATAGAGTGTCCCTCAGCCTGCATAGCCTAAGGGAGAGATCAGGTGCTTCAGAGGCTGACATATATGGAACAGTGGTGTGACAGATATCCAGCACATGACATATAGGTGGACATGTTGTGCAATAATCTGATGGCATGCCACTTCTCTAGCCATGTGTTCTGACTGGCCATCCACATTATGATCACTTTCTGCTTCTGTCCATGTCTTCTCATGTAAGTCCTTTGATAATTCCTATTATGGATTCTCCTGAGAAGTAGTGAGGCCCACCAAACAATGTAAACTGTCTAGAATCAACCAGAAAGGAGCAATTGTGGTAATGATGGCATGGCAGAGTGCTAGAAGCAATGAGCTAGAGACCAGCAGATGCTGGGTGAAAAACAAGGAATGATAAAAATGATTTATCTTAAATAAAACTATCAAAGAGCATGTCTCCTTTAAACCAGTTTTTTATCCTTTCCCCATGCGTATGGTAAGAACATACATCAATGGGTCTGCCTCAAGCTGCTGAGAGATTAGTTACTCTCCTGAGTGCAAGCTAACTATACATATGCTGGCACTGACTAGAATAAAACTCGTAATGTTTTGAAAATTATGTGTGATATGTTCAGTTACTACTCCTGGGACAGACTGATGATATGGCGTGTATTACAATTTTAGGCTCAATTACTTAGAGTCATTTTTGAGTCCAGAAATTGGTTTTGAGAATTATATTTGTAAAAAAAAAGCAGTAATTGACTTGTTTGGTTTATCTGAGGATACAGGCCTGAAAAAGTGGAGGTAAAATCTAGATTCATTTTATTAATCTGATAGAATTAATCCCTCTGTGATGTTTTCTTAAATGTAAGGAAGTTGCCATCATACAACAAAAATCAGCCACAACTATGTACTTGGTGGTAGTAAAAATGCATTCATTGTTGTTGTCATTGAACCTTTTTTTTCCATTTTTACATAGGATTGTGTCTTATCAACATTAGTCAATGTGACCAAATCACCTAGAGCCTATCTTTATACTGCTGAGTGTCTAGCACTGACAGGTACTCCTCAAAAATGTTCTTATATAGCACTAAAACTGAAAACAAAATGAGAAACTGTTCAATGTTCTTGTAATTGTTATTCTATAATCAAGAAACATTGGTTCTCAAGCCCTACAGCGACTGCGAAGAGTTTACATTTTGTTTGATTGTTTCATACTGTAGTGAGAATAAAAAAATAATTCACCAAGTTATACATTCTAGTCTGAAGTAAAAATGTAGATTCATGGAGGAGTTTAAATTGCCTTAGATGGCAGGTAGGTGAAAGGGCACAGATAGTTGAAGGGAAACTACATAGTCCTAATTTTTGCAGTCAAGTAAATCTGAAGAATCAAATATTTTTGCCATTATCAAAATGTTTTACTAAAATATTGCTTGTGGCAGAGCATGTGAAGTATATCTCGAAGTAATCACTCAGTGTAGGTTATTTTGAAATGAAATCCATATTATTTGGTATAGATCTGCTCTGTCCATTTTCTTATTTAATTTTTATTTTATTTATTTTTGTTTGAATAACCAGTTCTGTATATGCTTATCTATGTGTTTGTATCTCTGTTGTCATTTTACAGGTACTTTATATATTTTGTGTCTTTCTACCTTGGACTCCAGTGAAAATTAGTTTCCCAGCGGAATATTTCCAGTTAACAGCTTATTTATTTACATTAATAAATGTAATTCCCCATACTAAACTATTAGACGTGACTGCAGGTGAAAACCTTAAATTTGATCTCCATATCCTGAAGAGTATAAAAAAATCAGAAACTTGTGATTCTTTGCAGGCATAAACAATTTCTAAAGAGTATAAACAATCAGAAACTTGTGATTCTTTGCAGGCATAAACAATTTCTAAAGAGTATAAAAAATCAGAAACTTGTAATTCTTTGCAGGCATAAACAATTTCTAAACACATTCATCAAGTATACCTTTGCTATCACCATCCTGTTACCCTCACATTTATATGGATATGCTATTTGCACCAATATACAAACCTCACGAAAAGCAAAGTTAGAAATACATTTGAATAAATTTGCAAAATTTGCAACTAGTACATCATATTATACCAGTCACTGTACTACTCTGTACTTTCTTAACTGGCTTGAACTTTCACAGCACCTCAACTATTTACAACTTAGCCCACAAAATCATTCACAAACCTGAAGCCTGCCTAGCCCCTCCACAGCTAATTCACAAAAGATCTCTGAGATCTGAAGACAAACAACTCCTGTCTCTGCATAAACTTACTAAATCTGTAGGTCAAAGTCTTTACTCTTATTCTGTTGCTAAAACATGATGTGAACTTCATGCCTCTATCAATCAGTTTACATAAATCTCCCAAAAGTCAAATACAATTTAAAGGAATTCCTATTCAAATCATGGCTCTGCTCCTGCTCTAATCCTGGCTCAAACCTACAGTTCTCATTTACCCTCTCTAATCTTTTTTATTTTATTATCTACTCCTTTTTCACCCCTTAACCTCCTGTTCTAATACGTCTTATTCTTATTACAAATATCTTCTTTTCTTCCTTTTTCATTTTCCCTCTGTTATTCTGTACCTCTCCCTTTTCCTGCCCTGGCTTCTATTAAAAACACTTTCACTTACACTTATTATTTTCCTAACACTACTTTCTTTCTTGATTTTCCTTATATATTAATTTATAATGTGTCACCATAAATCATGCTTTTTGTACTGTTAGAATGTATGTACATTACCCTACCATTCAAATGTAACACGTGAAAACCTTATTTTATATTCTACTTATGTTATGTTTTGTGATTACTAGTGGAGATTTCCTCCTCAATCCTTTGCTGAAAATGTATACTTTTGAGCCCAGTCGGACTTTCTAGGTAAACAAATGTCAATAAAGAAATACATTTATCTTTTGCTGACTAGGCTAGCTCCACTAGGCCAGTTGCCTCTTTTCAAGGGAGATAAGGGTGTATTTGTATTTCTAGGGGAAATTTTGCTAGGTCATTGAGGAACTTGCCTACTTTATTCAATAGCTGCAATAGAATCTTTGCCATCCAGCTAAGCTACCACCAATGCAAGCAGATGGGAGCTTAGTTTAACATCTCATCTAAGGACGACACACTTAAGAGTGCAGCCCCTCTCATGCTGCATTGCAGTGTCAACAGCCCAGTCATCTGAAGAGGAAATACAATCCACAGCCATCTGGTCTTCCAGCACAAAAGGTGAGTGTGCTATCTGTAGTACCACTGACACTGCTTAACAAATAGAAATAAATTAATTAATAAATAAATAAGTGCATGGAAAATACTTATTAATTGCCTAAGCACCTAAGTGGACTAATCTATCCTGAAACCTTTTTAGCTCAGACCATGAAGACAAGAGTACATATGATGTATGTAGAATATTTAGAGTAATCAATCAACTGGCATGTATTTGGGAGGTAGAAGAAAACCAAATATGCAGAAGAAATGTAAAAAGAAACAGTACATCATACCTCTTAACTGTATAGATTTTTGCAAAATGTGCAGGTTTTTGCCTCATATTTTTGGTCTTTTCTTCATAATATTTTGTTTTTCTGGCAAATCATCGAGGACTGAAGTCAGAGAATAATGGCAGACATTTGAGTTTCAGACTTCACACCTGCCAGAAAATTCCTGTTAGTGCAAACCTGTTATTCTATCAATTTTCTAAGTTTTTTTTTTAATTTTCCCTATTTTTGAGTATTTCTCCCCTATTATTGATGGTTTTGTCTGGATTTCTTGAACTAAAAGGTTGAGAGGCATGCAGTACATACAGACTCCACTTTTGCAGTCAGAAGGGTTTTCCCTTACAGGGAAATAATTATTGTTAAATTGTGTTCTGTTTACCTTGTTTTTATTAAACAATTCAGGGAATCAGAACATAAACAAGAAGCAACAAGTTTCATATCTCATAAGAGGAAATCCCAAAAGGCCTCAGACTGTTTATATCAAAGTTCATGTATAACATGGAGGAAGCATTTTCACATTTCTTGGTTAGGTTTCTACAGTGTATAGATGAAACCCAACATACTGATTGTAGTAACAGTCAACCAAACTGTTGTGCTTGTTGCTTACTTTGTAATAATTTGCCTCATTTGTTACACACTAATAGCAAACATCAGATAACAGATCTTACTGTATACATTTACTTTGTAAGTATGTCTAATCCATTATCAGAGTGCCTGATCAATTATTGTATAGTGTCAATCAATGATAAAAATTTTCCCCAAGGGTTGTTGATAAATGGCTTTGGATAAATTCTTAGTTCTTTAATTTTAATTTCCAATAATGCTGTTGTCTTCAGTAGGCTGTAGAAATCTTCCAAAGTTGGTATTGTGGTTGTATTCCATCTTCTTGTTATACACTTCCTTGAAATTGCAAGTATAGTCCATACTAGATACATGTTTGACCTATTCAAATGAGGACCTTCGTTCACATTTAATAATACAAGAGCTTTAGTTAAATAAAATCTTCTTCTTCTTCTTCTTCTTTCGGCTTTTCCCGGTTAGGGGTCACCACAGTGGATCACCTTGTCCGCTCATGATTGGCAGTGGAGTTTTACGGTGTTGAGTTGCCAGCCTGGTGCCCAACCTTCCACAGAAGGCACACACACACGCACACTCACACCTAGGGCCAATTTAGAGTGTCCAATCCACCTACAGTATCTCTTTGGGATGTGGGAGGAAACCGGAGCACCCGGAGGAAACCCACACGACCACAGGGAGGACATGCAGACTCCGCACAGAAGGCACCCCAGCCGAGGATTGAACTGGAGAACCTCTTGCTGTGAGGTGGCAATGCTCACCACTGCACCACCATGGCCGCTCTCCTTATTCATCAAATAAAGCTTGTCGAAAGTTATTAATACCATTCCAAAATGGCTTCATTTTAACACAACCAAAGAAAATGTGGTTCCAATCTGCATTGTGTACTTGCCCACATCTCCAACATATTCCTTTTATGGAAGAACTAATTTTACTGCTTCTGTCTGGGGTTAAGAATGCTCTGTGCAAGCATTTACAATTAAAAACTTTCGAGTATTGTGTAAAGGATGTATATTTTATTGACAATAAGATATTTGTTTTAATATCTTCAGTTAACTGTATTGAGTGTTTTTTTGTTATATATTTCCAATATGAGGTTTTGGGTGTTGTTTTATAGTTTATCAATATTTTGTACAATTTTGAAATACTGTTTCCCATGTCGAAGTCAATATATATGATTTCATATATGTATTTCGTAAATTTAGGTATTTGTTTAAATGAAGATTTGTTAAATATTCTACTTAAATCTTGCAAATATGACAGAATACTCTGTAAAGTTAGCCAGTCCTGTTGTGGAATTTTGCATGTTGTTTTTATTACTTGCATATCTAAAACTTTTAGTTCTTTGATACATTGGAGCCAAAAAACAAATCCTTTCTCTTCCCAGGAATTAATAATTTCTCTAAATATTTTATGTGGAAAGTTCTTTGCGACTATAAATAGTGTTAAAAGATCAAACCAGATTTTTAAATCTATATTTGCATTAATAATTTTCCTAAATGAGTCAATGTAATAATTAATCATACGAGTTTTAGTGGGTTTAGTTATGTTATATTGCATACTAATACATAATATGTGCCATGACAAGTTGTTTTTATCTGTTATTTGAATTTTTTTTGTAATTCAAATTCATTTATTGATATTACAGTTAGTAATTCTTTCCAATTTGCAGAGTAATTCAGACTTATCCAATCTTGTTTTAGAGATTGATGCTTTTATATATGTTTCTATATCAGGAAAGTTTAATCCTCCCTGTTTTCATGGTCTGATATGTATTAAAGCTATTCTGTTTCTTTTGGGAAACCATAAAAAAAATTATTAGGCATGAATTTATTTCTTTAAGTATATTCCTTTCTGGAAACAGTTGTATTGCCAAGGCTATATATAGGATCTTGGGCAGTAAAAGCATTTTTATTAACTGTAGTCTGCCTTCACATGTTATTATTATTTTGTTCCATTTTCCCACAGAGATTTTAATTGTATTGATGATATTATTGTAGTTTTTGAGACTAATTCATTATTATCCTTGCATAACTTAATTCCTAGATATTTTAAGGTAAATTATTGTTTCCCTATGATGTGATCCCCCTTAGTCTGCAATTCTTTTTTTTATTTAAAAATAAAAAGTTTGATTTTGATTTATTGAAATGGAGTCCTGAAGTCATGTGAATTTTGTCAATTAATATATCTAATTCTTCTAATGTCTCTTTTGTATTAGACAATGTTAGTAATATGTCATCATAAAATAGCATTCATTTAGAATTGTATTGTTCATAAACATCTATTCCTTTGATTTTTATATTGTTGTGAATTGAATCTGCCAATATTTCAATAGCCAGAGCAAATAGAATCGGTTACATGGGACATCCTTGTTTAGTGCCTTTTGTTATATGTATAGATTCAGAGGTAAAAGGACCTAACTTGACATATGCTAAATTATTTGTATATATATTCTTTAGGAGAAGAACAAAAGATGCAGGAAATTCAAATAGCATTAAGATTTTAAATAAATAGTCCCAGTTTAGAGAATCAAAGGTTTTCTCTATATCTGAGCCAATTATGAGTGTTTCTTTATTTTCTTTATTAACATAATCTATAAGAGAAATTATCCTTTTAATATTGTCATGTGTGTGTCTATGATATATAAATCCAATTTGATCATTATTTATTGTTTTGGATAGTGGTATTTTTATTCTGTTAGTTAATATTGTCATAAATATCTTATAGTCATTATTTAATAATGATATAGGTCTATATGAGGTACAGAGATTTGGGGATTTGTTTTCTTTTAGGATTGGTGTGATTAAGAAATATCTCCAAGAAGGTGCTATTAAAGTTTGTGACTGAATTTCTAATAGAGTTTTATGGAAGAGGGATAGTATCTTTGAAGGAAAAAGTTTATATATTTCCATAATTATGTCATCTATATCTGGAGCTTTATTATTTTTACCCTCTTTTATTGTATCTGTAATTTCTTTGTAGGATATGGGAGCTTGCAGATCTAGCTTTAATTTTTCTGGTATTTTTTATATTAGAACATTTTTTATCTAGATTTAATTGATCAATATGTATAATTTCTTTTTGGAAATGTTCCATATAGTGATTTTTATAGGCATCAAGAATATCACCTATATCCGAGGCATTTTTCCCTTTCTTTTCATGGAAGATACTTTTAATGTTATTAGCTTTTGATTGTATTTTGATTCTTATGGATAAATTATGTAGATATTTGGGAGAAGTGACCAGGTTATTAATTTTTAGTTTTTCTAAAGTTAAACTAGTTTTATGTGTTAGAATTTCTTTGTATTTATTGTTTAATACTTCTACTTTCTTTTTCAACTCCAAATGATTTTGATTTTTTTTCAACTTTTACTGACAAAAGTTTGGATTGTAAATCTAAAAATTCAGAATCCCATTCTCTGATTTGTTTTATACCAAGTTAGGGTTTTACCATATACGTAAGCTTTTAATGAGTCCCATATCATTATTTTATTTATCTCTGTGGTGTAATTAATATCTAAGAAGAACTGTAATTCAGATAACAACCAGGGTTTGAACTCTTTAATTTTAGTTACATAAGCTGGAATTCTATTAAAGATTAATGGTTTCTACCCATTTTGAAGTTTTAATATCAATGAATTGTAGTCTGAAAAGGGGCAGGGAGTGATTGAGAAATTAATGATTTTAGAATGTAAGTCATGGGCAGCAAATATTTTATCTATACCAGTTGGGGTACCAAATCTGTGATCTTGGTGGGAAAACAAGAAAGATTTATCTTCTTTAAATTTGAAAGTATCGACAAGATGAAATGATTGTACCCACTTGTTTAAAGCTTTTGATACAGCAGATGTACGCAGCGGTCTTTTATTTGTAGTTTCAGAAATATCAAATATACAGTTAAAATCTCCTCCTAATATTAATTTGCTTTTATGTCTTTCGGCATTTCCCAGTTAGGGGTCACCACAGCGAAACTCCGGTCCGCTAATGATTGGCAGTTGATTTTTATGTACTGGCTTGCCAGGCCTGATGCACAACCTTCAATGAAGGTATGCCCATTCACGCATGTCTCCACGCAGAAGATTCTCTAGCTGGGAATTGAACTGGACAGCGTCTTACTGTGACGTGACAACGCTACCGCAGCACCACCACCGTGGATAATTATTGGAAATGAAACCAAGTATTTTTTTAACAGTTCCAGTTCCAATGCCTGGGAACCAGTATAGATTGGCTAGGGTCCATATTCTGTTATTATGTTTAACTATTACTAATGCCATAAGGCCTTCTTTATCTTCATACTTATAAATGATTTCTGGGTTAATCACATTTGTTTTCCATAAAATTGTTACCCCTTTTGTCTTTGTCTTATAAGTGGATTGCGCCAATATCATATATTCCTTAGGATTCCATTTGTAATTGTCATTTGTTTTGAAATTAGTTTCTTGAAGGAAGACAATTTGTGCTTTGTTCAGTTTTAAATATTTTCGTAGATTTGATCTCTTGCTGGGATTGTTTAAGCCATTGGTATTGAAAGATAATAAAGTTAAATCCATCTTAGGTTATTTAGACTATGTATTTTTTGTTTATTCTGACTATTAAATATTTTCCTCTGATAACTATCAAGTATATGTTTGAGCTTTTAAAGGAAATTATCAGTTTTATACTTTGAGTGTTTACCAATAAAGTAATGTTTTGGTCAGGCATACTAATAATGTTTTTGTGAAATAACAAATGTATATTAATAAATGTTAATAAAACTAAGATCTGCACTAGCCATAGAATGAAAATCATTCCTAACCTGATGGATAAACCTAAGTCCATCAGATTATCACTCATATCTTGACAATGCAGAACATCTGAGCTCCATAAATTGAATTATCATATGGAGAATATTTGAAATAGGAATAAGCAATATTTATATTATTTTTAACAGGTATAGTACTATTGTAGATTAGACAGAATTCTAATACAATATAAATGTCTATTTATTGTATAAGCAATTAATATTTACATGAAAGATAAATGACAAGCAATTCAATCATAATAAAGTAGGCTGTATCATATATAAAACCTCAGTAAAAGATTATAGCACACAGTTATTTAACATATTCACCCATATTGATGAAGTCTTTCAAAACGTATTACTTAATATAAATAGATTGTAATAATATTTATACCTAATGTTTATAATACTATGTATTTTACTGGATATATCAGAAGTTATATTGTATTGTTTGCCAGCATTTAAGTAATCATTTTGTTGCTAACTTACTTAAAGTATCAAATTTGTTTTATGTGAACATTGATGAAAGTTTGTGCATTTTAATTGGCAGTGCATCCCTCTTCCCCCCCATTTCCTATACATAAGGATTTTCATCTGTCATTTCTTAGTATAAAATGAGTGAAATGATAGGTTAAAAACAACAAATTCACTTTGTGATTAATGATTACAAATTCCCATTCCATATTCATAAACTAATGGCATATATTGAAATTTTTTAGATTTAAATGGCAACATTCTATTTTGTATAATCAGCAAAGGTTAAAGGAGTACCGCACCCACAGACTCAAAAAAACATGTTTAAAACATCACGGCATGATGTTTCCTACACTTTAACAGCACTCTGGGATTATTTACAGGATTTTAAATATTTTTATATGTAATTCCAGACTCTGACCACCTGGAGGCTGGCATATTGACGTGGTTTGGATAAATCAGGTTGCCATCCAGTATCCCAGAAATCATTGTTTGGCTCAAAAATGTTACATCATGCAGGCCTCCGTTTGCCTAAAGTTCCTGTCATTTCATAGATGTTGCATGTGTACAAAGTACTGAGTAAAATAGAACAGTGTAAGTAACATTCCCTGCTGCTGGATGCCTACTTAAAACAGAAACAGTGCAAATGCCACAGAACACACTCAAAGTGCTGTTTACTGCTGCCTTTTTTTCTAATTTAGTTTAAATGGCACTAATTTGTGAGACAATGAATTCCAGTCCATTTACTTCTCCCCTCCCCCATAACACTTAGCTTCCCTAGCTGTCAAAGTCCTGAGGGTAATTTGACCTGGTAAATCCATTGTTTGGCAGATCTCAGCAGGGTGCTTGACTCATGTAATTTAATCTTTGCTCTAGCATTTCCTTTGTTAGAGGGGACATTTTTTTGCTGCACTATAGCCATGGCCTTACTTGACTGCAATCACATCCAGTAAGGTCTTGCACCAAGGAGCTAAAGAATAAAACATTTATACTATTAACCAGTTTAAATCTTTATTGATTTAAGTGTTAAGGTATCACTTTGTGCTTCCATCTTGTTAAAAATTGTGATTTACATGTGCAAAGTGTGTTGGTATGCAGTGTTTGCCTTCATATGTTTTTACTCCACTGGTTGGTTTGCAAAAAAAACCTTTTGCAGTGTCCCTGGATTTCTCTTTGTACATACAAACCACATTGCTATATTTTCCCCTTCCTTTTTCTTGTGTCCAGAAGTCACTTATAACAAAGTAAATTTTTTATTGATTTTTTTTTAAAATAAAGGACATAAAGGTTAACTTACCTTGAATCAGATAATGGATACCACTGCAAAGAATCACTGTTGAAATATTTGTGCATGGACAAAATCCCTTACTAAATCTATTTGCCAGCCTCCAGTTGAATTGGTGCTATGGCTTTAATATACTGGTGTATTTGCTCATGCCTTCCAAATATCTCCACCATTACATACCAGTTTTGCAGTGTAGTAACCACCCGACATGCCCATACACCTTTAGCCATCAATATGCAGTTACTTCTGTTCATGTGAGTATGTGAATTCATTTTCAGACTTAAGGTGTGGAAGCTGCACTGAATAATTCTAGGTGCTTGTTCAGGTTTCACATGGTGCTTGCTTAGAGCTACTCTCATGTTAAGCCACTATGAATATGTTGCACTTCCACCTCTGATACCAGGGTAATGTTTTAATCTTTCTATTCCCACACTGCACACTAGCAGTATCTGGTGTAAATACAACAGAGAAGTATGCAAGCGATACACCACCTAAGCATCATTTGCCATGCAGAATGTACAAGTATGCATACCAAATTTCTGTGTTTCCAAACATCAGTGTTACTACACTACTACTGAATAAAATGAACAGCACTTAGGCTGGGGGAAGGACAAGGGAGCCTTGACATCACAGAATGGGTGGGTCTTATTATTTTAGTTAGAATCAGATGACGGCTGTGGTGATGTCACTTTGGGGGAGGGAACTGATTAAAAAAAAAAAAACCTGTACTGCCTGGCCTCGATGATGTCAGTAACTGGGCGACTCCAGCAAGCTTTATTCAAATGTGAGAGAATCATTTTGTAAGTGAAACCATCACAGTATGAGAAGGTAGGCTTCTGTTACAGAAGTAAGGGGAATTATAAAAATTGTAAATGCTTTATTGTTGTTGCTTTACAGAGGACAATGTAAATAGGGAGGAAAAGGGCAGTGAAGTTGAGGAATACATTAAAGAAACCTGTTGTACTTCTTTAAACTGACCCTGAGATTAATCTAGCAGCCATGCAGGAATAAGTATTTCCTGCATGGCAGGGACCGTTCCTGTTCAGCATGGCAGCGCACCATGCATATTTATGAAGGCGCGCTGCCATGCTCTAAAATGGACATGGTTCCATGTAGGAGCGCAGGGGGTGTGTTTGAAAGCAGAGCTCTCACAATACACACACCCCCTGCACTCCAGAATTGCTTTTTGGCAATTAAAAATGAGCAAGAATGCTCGTAACACCCCCAACCCATCAGGAAAACAAATCTGGTCAAAGGCATAAGGGACAATCGTCCCTACCAAGCCAAAAGTTGTTAGGATAACACAGGTAGCATAAGCATGTAACACACACCTCCCAACCTGTCAGAGTAAGGAATGTGGACAAAGCCAAAAGGGACAATTGTCCCACAAAGCATAGCATAAATTTGATAAAATACCAGGTCTGGCATTAGCAGGGATATTTTCAAGGGTATAGAGAAAATAACACGACAAAAATTATTTTATTTTATAAATGCGATAAATTTTAAGTGTAGCTGCACAGGTGTGCCCATTGCTTAGCTACACTTAGTCCAGCTTAAACAGCACAAGAAGGTAAATAGCAAGAGACATCCAACCTAAGCAGTGCTGCAATATTGTAGTGGTTACAGTATACGCTTTGCAAGCAGCCATCCCGGTTCAATCCCCACTATAACCAATTTGCATTTTACATGTGAAAGCAGTACATAAACATTTTTTTATTATTAGCCACTAAATAACATATATTTCTTAACCGGAGTACTGCATTAGGTCCAGATGTGAGGTATCAGTTTAATAAAGTTGTGAAACCTCCATATAAACACAAGTGCCCTATACAGTATAGTCACACATGAATAAATGTAATGAAAGCACACTGGGGGATGTCAGGAGCAGTAAACAAAGTAATAATATGTAATGAATGATGAATCAATGCCATACAGCAGATAGTCTATAAAATGAAAAAATAAGCAATGCTAAGTATCACACAACTCTGCTTACCAAGTGTAAGCATTGTGTAAATATGATTTCTAAGCAATGAGTAGCCCAGCTAATTGTATTTGCCCATCGGTAAACAGTGCTGAACCTGTCCCTTTAAGTACTGCCAACCTTAGCTAAGCAGGTTTGCCCATAGCTTAACTTAGCTCAGCATATTCAGAACTGTCCAATCATGGCAAAGGGTGGGAAATCAGCTGTATTTAAACCCCACAGGTGGGAATACAACTCATAACTAGTTCCAGCTTCCCACTGTAGGCAATATGGCAGGAGTTGGTGAGGGCATGAGCATCCGTGCACAGTGCTGGGGCATACAGGAGTCCAAGGTCATGGTAGGACTCCTGGTACAAAACCATGATGAGAGACTGCTGCAGGGCCAGTACCAAGCCTCCAATATAAAGCAGAAGCCTGGGACCATCTCACCTGTGATCTCACCAGTGCCACTGGTATCCCTCAGACTGATGAGCAGGTTCAACACCACTATGCTGACTTGAAGTGGAGAAAGAGGGAGGTCTTGGATGAGTGGGTCCAAGAAGCAAGGCAGATGGGTGATGTCCCAGCAGTGTGTAAGTACTCATACTAATAACTGTTTACTAATGTCTAGCCTATGTATATTATGGATAGATATGCCTAAATATTTCTCTATTTACCTTACAGCTGCAGCTGAGTGGGCTTTGAATCAGGAAGCCCATGCTAGTAGGCTGCAAAGGCTGTGTCATGAGGCTGGTGAGTAACAATCCTGCTTGTAGTAGTCATACCAAATAAATATAAAGTAGTAGAAAGTCAACTGGCAGTATAAAGGCTGTGTATGTGTTGTACTGAATAAACCAGACAATATGACAGTAATAGTCCCATATAGGTCATATTTAAATAAACCTGTAACTGCCTGGCAATAAAGCTCTAAATCCTGGACTGAGTGTGTTTACTCTGGTATTGTATGGCATTTATTGTTGCATTCTCTGAATAGTAATGTTGTGTTAGCCACTGTTACCCACACTGTGCTACATAAAAAATGTCTAGTAATATCTGTATAAGACTGCTGTAAGTACAAGATTAGATCGTACAACCAAGAGAAACTTAGACAGAAAACACTGAAGAGATTGACGGCAATATCTAAATAGCACATTCTGCTGTGACTTAAATTGTTGTATTTTTAGCAGACACAGCCATGGTTCGAATCCTGGTTGTGGTAGTAAGCTGTATGCATAATCATACCTCTCAACTGTACAGATTTTTCAGAATGTTCAGATAATTCGCTCATATTTTCTGTCTGTTCCTCTGTCCCCCTGGCAAATCAGTGAGATGATCTCAGAATTGTAGTCACAAAATAATGGCATACATTTCATTTTCAGACCTCAAAACCTTCAGATAATGTCTATTAAAACAAATCCTGTTACTCTAGCAACTCTCCAAGTTTATGACAGCAGTATTAAAAACATGTCCCTATTTGTACCCCATGTTGTCAAGCTTTGTCCAGGGTGTGTGCATTAAGAGCTTGAGAGGTATGTGCATAATATTAACTTTGAATCTGGGAATATGTGTAGATACAGTTAGGTGGTGTTAGCAAACATTCCCACCGCAGGTCTACCAGGTAAGAGATGTAGCATTTAGCTATAAGACAGCTGAAGTATACATTGTATACAAACATACCACTGCCCAAACCAAGGCCATAGGGTATTGTAATAATACCTGAACCTTAATGATTAGAGCTGTGATAATTAAAGTTGCAAGCACTACAATGATATACAAGTTGTTAATTGACATCTCCCCCCCTCACCATATCAGCAGCAATAATCTAAATACACAAATCAATGGATACGTTTACACCAAACCTACTGTTGGGACATATGTCCTATTGTTCAATAAATATTGAAATGTGTTTCTATTAATATTCCATGTTGAAATTCTATCATTGGTGGCCTGTTGCTATCAATATAACCTGCATGCCATTGTAATGGCCACTGTGGTTCCATATATGCATGTGTTTTGTTTCTATGCAAATGTTCCATATCTGGTGTTTTGGGTTAATGGGAATATCTATGCATGCTGTTATAACTAATCCTGGATTGTGTTGACTATTACTAACCCACATATGTTTTAAGACTGCAACACCATAGCACGTTTGGGAAGGCCAGTCCCAGCGGAGCCCCCTCTCCCACCACATCTGGCCAGGGCACCTGGCCCCAGCACATCTGGGACCTACCCCAGGACCTCCTTGTCTGCTGGTCCTGCACCACCTTTGGGTGGAACTGTCTCAGGGGATGGGGCTCGTCCCCCCCCCGGGAGAGGGCACAGACAGGATCCTGTCACCCAAAGTCAGGTCTGAGGATTGGTGTGCAGTGAGCTCCAAAGGGAGTTTGGAGATCTGCTATGCCAGCTTGAGGGCCACATGATGCATTTAGAGGGTCAACCTACCTGTCCTGCTTAGCCCCCAGCGCAGCCACCTTTGGGGCCGTGAAGGTGCACTGGTGACTGCCCATGGGTGGGGACCTCAGTCCCACTCTTTCTATTTGGGGGCTCATGGGCTTCCAATTTGCAAACACCCCTTCCCATCCAAGGTGTTTATCCCCCACATGTCATATTCCTTGTACAACATCACAGAACCCTCTATGGATGCATGGCCCATGATCTGCAGGAGAGGACTGCCCTGTGGAACAAGATCATCCACAGGATAAATGATGTTGGCCTGTATAACCACAATTATGAGCAGGTGCAACATCCTGGCACTAATCTCATCCTCCATGCCCGTCAGCATGCTGCTGCAACTAGGAGGGACCTGCTACCCACAGGTGGTGGTCATGCCATCCAGCCCCCACTGGCACATGCTGAGGAGCTCCTCACCAGCCTTGGGGCACCCACCTGCCAGCCAAGCCAGGAACCTGATGATAGCATTGTGGAGGTGGGTGCTACCCACACAATGGAGGAGGAGCATGCAGGTAAGGCCCCAGGTCACATTAATAGACCACGGTTGCTTATCCATCTTCATCTGTAAAGTAACAAGGATTGCGTATAGCTGCATACATGCTGTTGAGTGCCATATGTCATGCATGTTGACTGTTGGGTAATGAGAGCTCTGTGTAATATCTTTGTGCCACCTCATGTGTGTGTGTGTGTGTGTGTGTGTGTGTGTGTGTGTGTGTGTGTGTGTGTGTGTGTGTGTGTGTGTATGTGTATGTGTGTGTGAGTGTGTGTGTAGAGGTAAGCTATGATGTACATTACATTTTGTGTTTTTCCCCCACAGGTGGCGAGGTGGGTCAGGGTCCCTCCTGCAGGCAAACTGATGTTAGTGTCCATACAGACTCTGACAATGATGATAGGTATGGTGAGCCACAGGCAGGGTTGTCAGAGGCAGAAGCAGTGCCATCGGTTGACATCCCACTTTTATCCACCCCATCTCCGCACACAGTCACAATGCCTATACATACCCCATCACCAGTGGCCATAGATGACGGAGAGTTGGTGGGTGGTGGCATGGGACAGGACGGAGTGGTGACTATGGCAAGTGTGTCTGTACAGAGCAGCCATAGCTGGATGACTGGCAAGGTACCACACAAGCAGATGTACAGGGGTGCTCATAGGAGGGCTGCTGGCCATCATGCCCCTGGCAGAAGTGCCAAATCAGGTGTCACCAGATGCATGTTTTGGGCCATTATAGAGGCATAGGCACATATGGAACATTATACTAGACAGAGTCTGAGGATCTGGAGGGCTACTCATTCTGCTGTACTTGACAACATCCATGATCTTGCAGGTGCCCATTGTTATTTTGCAGAGGTCCTGGATAGACGGTTGGGTGAGATGGTAGGAATCCTTGACCATGCAATGTCTGTGTTAGAGCATATGGTGGGAGTAGGGAGACAGCCAATGGACAAAGGTCAGCAACACCAACAGGTTGAGGTCTAGGTGGATTTGCAACAACTCTCAGCTGCTCCCATAGTGGCAGTACCAGCACTGCAGGGGGGGTGCTGTCTGCACCACAACACAGCAGGCCATGTGCACATGGTCCTGGCTGGTCCCAAGAGGGACCCGCATCCAGCAGATATTTGTCATTATCAGGGGAGTGTACCATATCTACTCTTGTACCTGGTAGTGCCCATGGACCCCCTGGCAGGCACAGTTCTCATGTTCGTGGCCAGACATGGTGAACTGTACATCCTGCCATGTATGGTCTGCAGCTGTTCAGCAAACCCCTGTATAGGGCAGCCACATGGTAGAACTGTGTGCATACATACACACACACACATCACCAACACAGCTAGGGCACCTCCATACCTACACACACCACATTTGCACAGCCCATTTGATAATGAAACCCCCTAACACACATACATGATCTCAACCAAATGACTCAGCCTAGGTCTCTGGCAAACCCACAACACACCCTGTGCATATGATGATACCTGTGCCACATCCTTGTCATCCATACCATTGATGCAGGGACATGCTAATATGGTTCTGATGCACAGGGTGAATGTATTAAGGTTTAGCAATGTAATGCTGTGTAACATATTTTCAGCTGGAAAGTTTAATGCTTACATGTTAGGATGTGTAGCTGTCCAGCCATGATGCATTATAGCTGTTATTGACACTGACTGATTGCGGTCTCCATAATGTATTCAGTTTGTGTTGTAGGTGTCTATGTGTCAGCAGGATGTTGGTCTGCTGTTGCTACATGGCCTTAATTAC
Organism: Protopterus annectens; assembly: GCF_019279795.1. Lineage (NCBI taxonomy): Eukaryota > Metazoa > Chordata > Ceratodontiformes > Protopteridae > Protopterus > Protopterus annectens. Next base: position 826,020,301 of record NC_056727.1, on the reverse strand, counting down.
ACACACCACACAGCTTTTAGGATGAGGTGTGTCCCGAGTTTCTTGTTAAGTGAAGAACATCACTAGGCCTTGTACAGTATGGTGATGGGGGATGTACTGGGTGTTAATGAACAATACATAGTATGACATAATGTCATATACACTCTGACAAACACATAACAGTCATAGACACATCTGTGACACCTGGGTTTATCAGTGCTAACTACCTTGTCAGTGAGTCCATTCCGTTACAGATAATTTGCACACAGCACATGCATCAATGGGCTGGATAGTGTAATCAGTTACCTGTATGATTGATGGTGACAGTGGTCCTCATATGGTGGACTTTGGGACATGTACTGGGGGTACCATGGTGTAAAGACAGTATGTCCAGCACCCACACCCCACATTGGATATTTTACTCACTGAAACCCATGTTAATGCTCTGACATACTCACAATCACACATTGACCATGACTGCAATACAACCACTTGTCTTTCTAATTAGTGCTACTACAAAGATATGCATTTATTGCACATATCACAGGGATAGTAGGGTAAGGGTTTGTCAAGGCTCTCCTAATGTCATCAACATCACTGTCCCTTATAATGTATGGCAAGGTGTATTGTATTTGGAGAATGTGGCCTCAGAATGCTGTATCCTACAAATATACACACTTACACACATACACAAACTTCCCAGGACTCAGAGGGTAACCCATGCCTATCTAACCATTTGAACAACAGTGTTATGCTGGTACTGCAAGGCCCAGTTATCCCATAGGGTGAAGAGTGTAACAAGGTACATTTAATGTCCATTACAGCAGCAGCGATTTCTAACTATGGGAATGGTGGGTGTAGTGGGTGAGACGACCCTCGGGGTATTATCAACTACAAGTTTACAAACACACAGACACTGTTATTCTTAGTAATGCACACTGACACATTTATCAGTACTAGGGTCCATAGGTGCAAGTGTTCCTAGATGTGTACCAGGATAATGTCCATGGAGAGATGAGATGGGCACAGTGGTATCATGCCATCTGAAATTTGTCAGCAGGCCATCTATCAGCTGATGCCACTTGAGTGGTCCCTGGGGTGACAGTTAAATGCAACATCCAATCATCTGGTTTTCTCTTGCAGAGGGCCAGTGAGGTGCTACAACTGACATGTATGCAGCATATATTACATAACATGGCCAGTGTCTGGATTGGAGACCTGTACCCAAGCATGTTCTGTTGACTGTGGTAGTCTACTTGAGGTATCCATGGTATGTGGTACATACAGGGTGGGGTTTCCTAGCTGTGGCATTCATAACACAGCTGGGCAGACATGTCAGTGTCAGTCAAGCATAGATTGCCTGTAAGCAGCCAAGATGGATATCTGACATCTGCACATCTGTACAGAGGACAGACAGAAATCAGCTAGCCAACAGGTTTTGCATTAGGATGAATGTTTTGACAGATAGACATCTGACACTGATAGGTATGCCATTACTACATGACAGCAGCACTCAATGACATGTCCTATACACATAGTAGTCTACAGTTAATATCCACATATCAGATCAATATCCAGTAGCAAATACTTAATAACACACAGCTCACACACCAAGAACACAATAGTCAGTACTCAGAGTCCAGCTTTGCATGCAGGGGTGTATGGTTCTAGTACTACAATCTGTAAACTACTCTTACTTGGGAAAACACTGTTAACAGTAGTAACATAATGATAC